>NW_028127578.1:0-39316 GCF_965231255.1 Vanellus vanellus
CTCACAGCAAAAGTTCTAAGGAAATAAAGTCATGCTGGTCCTCACTGCCTCCGGGAACCCCTTCATATGCCCCACACCTTTTGGACCTCTCTGTTTTCCTGTGGACTCCATCCTCAAAACTACTGTTTTTCATTCCCGGAAATCTCTGGAGCAAATAACGCAAACGTCCAGCCGCTGCTCCCACAGCAAAGGCCCCAGCGGGGTAAAGTCATGGAGATCCTCACTGCCTTTGGGAACCCCTTCAAATGCCCCACACCTTTTGGACCTCTCTGCTTTCCTGTGGACTCCATCCTCAAAACCACCGTTTTTCACTCTCGGCAGCCTCCGGAGCAAAAAACGCAAACGTCCAGCCGCTGCTCCCACAGCAAAGGTTTCAAGGGGGAAAAGTCATGCTGGTCCTCACTGCCTCCGGGCACCCCTTCAAATGCCCCACACACTTGGGCCCTCTCTGCTTTCCTGCGGACTCCATCCTCAAAAGCACCTGTTTTGTACTCTCGGCAGCCTCCGGAGCAAAAAAGACAAACGTCCAGCTTTTGCTGCCACAGCAAAGGTGCCAGCGGGGAAAAGTAATGCTGGTTCTCACTGCCTCCTGGAACCTCTTCAAATGCCCCAGACAATTTGGCCCTCTCTGCTTTCCTGCAGACTCCATCCTCAAAAGCACCTGTTTTCGCTTTTGGCAACCTCCGGAGCAAAAAAGACAAACGTCCAGCTTTTGCTGCCACAGCAAAGGTGCCAGCGGGGAAAAGTAATGCTGGTTCTCACTGCCTCCTGGAACCCTTTCAAATGCCACAGACAATTTGGCCCTCTCTGCTTTCCTGCGGACTCCATCCTCAAAAGCACCTGTTTTCGCTTTCGGCAGCCTCCGGAGCAAAAAAGACAAACGTCCAGCCTTTGCTGCCACAACAAAGGTGCCAGCGGGGAAACGTAATGCTGGTTCTCACTACCTCCTTGAACCCTTTCAAATGCCACAGACAATTTGGCCCTCTCTGCTTTCCTGCGGACTCCATCCTCAAAAGCACCTGTTTTCGCTTTCGGCAGCCTCCGGAGCAAAAAAGACAAACGTCCAGCTTTTGCTGCCACAGCAAACGTGCCAGCGGGGAAAAGTGATGCTGGTTCTCACTGCCTCCTGGAACTCTTTCAAATGCCACAGACAATTTGGCCCTCTCTGCTTTCCTGCGGACTCCATCCTCAAAAGCACCTGTTTTCGCTTTCGGCAGCCTCCGGAGCAAAAAAGACAAACGTCCAGCCTTTGCTGCCACAACAAGGTGCCAGCGGGGAAAAGTAATGCTGGTTCTCACTACCTCCTTGAACCCTTTCAAATGCCACAGACAATTTGGCCCTCTCTGCTTTCCTGCGGACTCCATCCTCAAAAGCACCTGTTTTCGCTTTCGGCAGCCTCCGGAGCAAAAAAGACAAACGTCCAGCTTTTGCTGCCACAGCAAAGGTGCCAGCGGGGAAAAGTAATGCTGGTTCTCACTGCCTCCTGGAACCCTTTCAAATGCCACAGACAATTTGGCCCTCTCTGCTTTCCTGCGGACTCCATCCTCAAAAGCACCTGTTTTCGCTTTCGGCAGCCTCCGGAGCAAAAAAGACAAACGTCCAGCTTTTGCTGCCACAGCAAAGGTGCCAGCGGGGAAAAGTAATGCTGGTTCTCACTGCCTCCTGGAACCCTTTCAAATGCCCCTGACAATTAAGCCCTCTCTGCTTTCCTGCGGACTCTATCCTCAAAAGCGCCTGTTTTCGCTTTCGGCAGCCTCCGGAGCAAAAAAGACAAACGTCCAGCTTTTGCTGCCACAGCAAAGGTGCCAGCGGGGAAAAGTAATGCTGGTTCTCACTGCCTCCTGGAACCCTTTCAAATGCCACAGACAATTTGGCCCTCTCTGCTTTCCTGCGGACTCCATCCTCAAAAGCACCTGTTTTCGCTTTCGGCAGCCTCCGGAGCAAAAAAGACAAACGTCCAGCTTTTGCTGCCACAGCAAAGGTGCCAGCGGGGAAAAGTAATGCTGGTTCTCACTGCCTCCTGGAACCCTTTCAAATGCCCCAGACAATTTGGCCCTCTCTGCTTTCCTGCGGACTCCATCCTCAAAAGCAGCTGTTTTCGCTTTCGGCAGCCTCCGGAGCAAAAAAGACAAACGTCCAGCTTTTGCTGCCACAGCAAAGGTGCCAGCGGGGAAAAGTAATGCTGGTTATCACTGCCTCCTGGAACCTCTTCAAATGCCACAGACATTTTGGCCCTCTCTGCTTTCCTGCGGACTCCATCCTCAAAAGCACCTGTTTTCGCTTTCGGCAACCTCATGAGCAAAAAAGACAAACGTCCAGCTTTTGCTGCCACAGCAAAGGTGCCAGCGGGGAAAAGTAATGCTGGTTCTCACTGCCTCCTGGAACTCTTTCAAATGCCACAGACAATTTGGCCCTCTCTGCTTTCCTGCGGACTCCATCCTCAAAAGCAGCTGTTTTCGCTTTCGGCAGCCTCCGGAGCAAAAAAGACAAACGTCCAGCTTTTGCTGCCACAGCAAAGGTGCCAGCGGGGAAAAGTAATGCTGGTTCTCACTGCCTCCTGGAACCTCTTCAAATGCCCCAGACAATTTGGCCCTCTCTGCTTTCCTGCGGACTCCATCCTCAAAAGCACCTGTTTTCGCTTTTGGCAACCTCCGGAGCAAAAAAGACAAACGTCCAGCTTTTGCTGCCACAGCAAAGGTGCCAGCGGGGAAAAGTAATGCTGGTTCTCACTGCCTCCTGGAACCCTTTCAAATGCCACAGACAATTTGGCCCTCTCTGCTTTCCTGCGGACTCCATCCTCAAAAGCACCTGTTTTCGCTTTCGGCAGCCTCCGGAGCAAAAAAGACAAACGTCCAGCTTTTGCTGCCACAGCAAAGGTGCCAGCGGGGAAAAGTAATGCTGGTTCTCACTGCCTCCTGGAACCTCTTCAAATGCCCCAGACAATTTGGCCCTCTCTGCTTTCCTGCGGACTCCATCCTCAAAAGCACCTGTTTTCGCTTTCGGCAACCTCCGGAGCAAAAAAGACAAACGTCCAGCTTTTGCTGCCACAGCAAAGGTGCCAGCGGGGAAAAGTAATGCTGGTTCTCACTGCCTCCTGGAACCCTTTCAAATGCCACAGACAATTTGGCCCTCTCTGCTTTCCTGCGGACTCCATCCTCAAAAGCACCTGTTTTCGCTTTCGGCAGCCTCCGGAGCAAAAAAGACAAACGTCCAGCTTTTGCTGCCACAGCAAAGGTGCCAGCGGGGAAAAGTAATGCTGGTTCTCACTGCCTCCTGGAACCCTTTCAAATGCCACAGACAATTAAGCCCTCTCTGCTTTCCTGCGGACTCTATCCTCAAAAGCGCCTTTTTTCACTTTCGGCGCCCTCCGGTGGTAAAAAGACAAACGTCCAGCTTTTGCTGCCACAGCAAAGGTGCCAGCGGGGAAAAGTAATGCTGGTTCTCACTGCCTCCTGGAACTCTTTCAAATGCCCCAGACAATTTGGCCCTCTCTGCTTTCCTGCGGACTCCATCCTCAAAAGCACCTATTTTCGCTTTCGGCAGCCTCCGGAGCAAAAAAGACAAACGTCCAGCTTTTGCTGCCACAGCAAAGGTGCCAGCGGGGAAAAGTGATGCTGGTTCTCACTGCCTCCTGGAACCCTTTCAAATGCCACAGACAATTTGGCCCTCTCTGCTTTCCTGCGGA
The DNA here is from genome assembly GCF_965231255.1 of Vanellus vanellus. Classification (NCBI taxonomy): domain Eukaryota; kingdom Metazoa; phylum Chordata; class Aves; order Charadriiformes; family Charadriidae; genus Vanellus; species Vanellus vanellus. Next base: position 3,686 of record NW_028127578.1, read on the forward strand.
CTCCATCCTCAAAAGCACCTGTTTTCGCTTTCGGCAGCCTCCGGAGCAAAAAAGACAAACGTCCAGCCTTTGCTGCCACAACAAAGGTGCCAGCGGGGAAACGTAATGCTGGTTCTCACTACCTCCTTGAACCCTTTCAAATGCCACAGACAATTAAGCCCTCTCTGCTTTCCTGCGGACTCCATCCTCAAAAGCACCTGTTTTCGCTTTCGGCAGCCTCCGGAGCAAAAAAGACAAACGTCCAGCTTTTGCTGCCACAGCAAAGGTGCCAGCGGGGAAAAGTGATGCTGGTTCTCACTGCCTCCTGGAACTCTTTCAAATGCCACAGACAATTTGGCCCTCTCTGCTTTCCTGCGGACTCCATCCTCAAAAGCACCTGTTTTCGCTTTCGGCAGCCTCCGGAGCAAAAAAGACAAACGTCCAGCCTTTGCTGCCACAACAAAGGTGCCAGCGGGGAAAAGTAATGCTGGTTCTCACTACCTCCTTGAACCCTTTCAAATGCTACAGACAATTTGGCCCTCTCTGCTTTCCTGCGGACTCCATCCTCAAAAGCACCTGTTTTCGCTTTCGGCAACCTCCGGAGCAAAAAAGACAAACGTCCAGCTTTTGCTGCCACAGCAAAGGTGCCAGCGGGGAAAAGTAATGCTGGTTCTCACTGCCTCCTGGAACCCTTTCAAATGCCACAGACAATTTGGCCCTCTCTGCTTTCCTGCGGACTCCATCCTCAAAAGCACCTGTTTTCGCTTTCGGCAGCCTCCGGAGCAAAAAAGACAAACGTCCAGCTTTTGCTGCCACAGCAAAGGTGCCAGCGGGGAAAAGTAATGCTGGTTCTCACTGCCTCCTGGAACCCTTTCAAATGCCACAGACAATTTGGCCCTCTCTGCTTTCCTGCGGACTCCATCCTCAAAAGCACCTGTTTTCGCTTTGGGCAGCCTCCGGAGCAAAAAAGACAAACGTCCAGCTTTTGCTGCCACAGCAAAGGTGCCAACGGGGAAAAGTAATGCTGGTTCTCACTGCCTCCTGGAACCCTTTCAAATGCCACAGACAATTTGGCCCTCTCTGCTTTCCTGCGGACTCCATCCTCAAAAGCAGCTGTTTTCGCTTTCGGCAGCCTCCGGAGCAAAAAAGACAAACGTCCAGCTTTTGCTGCCACAGCAAAGGTGCCAGCGGGGAAAAGTAATGCTGGTTCTCACTGCCTCCTGGAACCCTTTCAAATGCCCCAGACAATTTGGCCCTCTCTGCTTTCCTGCGGACTCCATCCTCAAAAGCACCTGTTTTCGCTTTCGGCAGCCTCCGGAGCAAAAAAGACAAACGTCCAGCTTTTGCTGCCACAGCAAAGGTGCCAGCGGGGAAAAGTAATGCTGGTTCTCACTGCCTCCTGGAACCCTTTCAAATGCCACAGACAATTTGGCCCTCTCTGCTTTCCTGCGGACTCCATCCTCAAAAGCACCTGTTTTCGCTTTCGGCAGCCTCCGGAGCAAAAAAGACAAACGTCCAGCTTTTGCTGCCACAGCAAAGGTGCCAGCGGGGAAAAGTAATGCTGGTTCTCACTGCCTCCTGGAACCTCTTCAAATGCCCCAGACAATTTGGCCCTCTCTGCTTTCCTGCGGACTCCATCCTCAAAAGCACCTGTTTTCGCTTTTGGAAACCTCCGGAGCAAAAAAGACAAACGTCCAGCTTTTGCTGCCACAGCAAAGGTGCCAGCGGGGAAAAGTAATGCTGGTTCTCACTGCCTCCTGGAACCCTTTCAAATGCCACAGACAATTTGGCCCTCTCTGCTTTCCTGCGGACTCCATCCTCAAAAGCACCTGTTTTCGCTTTCGGCAGCCTCCGGAGCAAAAAAGACAAACGTCCAGCTTTTGCTGCCACAGCAAAGATGCCAGCGGGGAAAAGTAATACTGGTTCTCACTGCCTCCTGGAACCCTTTCAAATGCCACAGACAATTTGGCCCTCTCTGCTTTCCTGCGGACTCCATCCTCAAAAGCACCTGTTTTCGCTTTCGGCAACCTCCGGAGCAAAAAAGACAAACGTCCAGCTTTTGCTGCCACAGCAAAGGTGCCAGAGGGGAAAAGTAATGCTGGTTCTCACTGCCTCCTGGAACCCTTTCAAATGCCCCAGACAATTTGGCCCTCTCTGCTTTCCTGCGGACTCCATCCTCAAAAGCACCTGTTTTTGCTTTCGGCAGCCTCCGGAGCAAAAAAGACAAACGTCCAGCTTTTGCTGCCACAGCAAAGGTGCCAGCGGGGAAAAGTAATGCTGGTTCTCACTGCCTCCTGGAACCTCTTCAAATGCCCCAGACAATTTGGCCCTCTCTGCTTTCCTGCAGACTCCATCCTCAAAAGCACCTGTTTTCGCTTTTGGCAACCTCCGGAGCAAAAAAGACAAACGTCCAGCTTTTGCTGCCACAGCAAAGGTGCCAGCGGGGAAAAGTAATGCTGGTTCTCACTGCCTCCTGGAACCCTTTCAAATGCCACAGACAATTTGGCCCTCTCTGCTTTCCTGCGGACTCCATCCTCAAAAGCACCTGTTTTCGCTTTCGGCAGCCTCCGGAGCAAAAAAGACAAACGTCCAGCTTTTGCTGCCACAGCAAAGGTGCCAACGGGGAAAAGTAATGCTGGTTCTCACTGCCTCCTGGAACCCTTTCAAATGCCACAGACAATTTGGCCCTCTCTGCTTTCCTGCGGACTCCATCCTCAAAAGCAGCTGTTTTCGCTTTCGGCAGCCTCCGGAGCAAAAAAGACAAACGTCCAGCTTTTGCTGCCACAGCAAAGGTGCCAGCGGGGAAAAGTAATGCTGGTTCTCACTGCCTCCTGGAACCCTTTCAAATGCCACAGACAATTTGGCCCTCTCTGCTTTCCTGCGGACTCCATCCTCAAAAGCACCTGTTTTCGCTTTCGGCAGCCTCCGGAGCAAAAAAGACAAACGTCCAGCTTTTGCTGCCACAGCAAAGGTGCCAGCGGGGAAAAGTAATGCTGGTTCTCACTGCCTCCTGGAACCCTTTCAAATGCCACAGACAATTTGGCCCTCTCTGCTTTCCTGCGGACTCCATCCTCAAAAGCACCTGTTTTCGCTTTCGGCAAACTCCGGAGCAAAAAAGACAAACGTCCAGCTTTTGCTGCCACAGCAAAGGTGCCAGCGGGGAAAAGTAATGCTGGTTCTCACTGCCTCCTGGAACCTCTTCAAATGCCCCAGACAATTTGGCCCTCTCTGCTTTCCTGCGGACTCCATCCTCAAAAGCACCTGTTTTCGCTTTTGGAAACCTCCGGAGCAAAAAAGACAAACGTCCAGCTTTTGCTGCCACAGCAAAGGTGCCAGCGGGGAAAAGTAATGCTGGTTCTCACTGCCTCCTGGAACCCTTTCAAATGCCACAGACAATTTGGCCCTCTCTGCTTTCCTGCGGACTCCATCCTCAAAAGCAGCTGTTTTCGCTTTCGGCAGCCTCCGGAGCAAAAAAGACAAACGTCCAGCTTTTGCTGCCACAGCAAAGGTGCCAGCGGGGAAAAGTAATGCTGGTTCTCACTGCCTCCTGGAACCCTTTCAAATGCCCCAGACAATTTGGCCCTCTCTGCTTTCCTGCGGACTCCATCCTCAAAAGCAGCTGTTTTCGCTTTCGGCAGCCTCCGGAGCAAAAAAGACAAACGTCCAGCTTTTGCTGCCACAGCAAAGGTGCCAGCGGGGAAAAGTAATGCTGGTTCTCACTGCCTCCTGGAACCTCTTCAAATGCCCCAGACAATTTGGCCCTCTCTGCTTTCCTGCGGACTCCATCCTCAAAAGCACCTGTTTTCGCTTTTGGAAACCTCCGGAGCAAAAAAGACAAACGTCCAGCTTTTGCTGCCACAGCAAAGGTGCCAGCGGGGAAAAGTAATGCTGGTTCTCACTGCCTCCTGGAACCCTTTCAAATGCCACAGACAATTTGGCCCTCTCTGCTTTCCTGCGGACTCCATCCTCAAAAGCACCTGTTTTCGCTTTCGGCAGCCTCCGGAGCAAAAAAGACAAACGTCCAGCTTTTGCTGCCACAGCAAAGATGCCAGCGGGGAAAAGTAATACTGGTTCTCACTGCCTCCTGGAACCCTTTCAAATGCCACAGACAATTTGGCCCTCTCTGCTTTCCTGCGGACTCCATCCTCAAAAGCACCTGTTTTCGCTTTCGGCAACCTCCGGAGCAAAAAAGACAAACGTCCAGCTTTTGCTGCCACAGCAAAGGTGCCAGAGGGGAAAAGTAATGCTGGTTCTCACTGCCTCCTGGAACCCTTTCAAATGCCACAGACAATTTGGCCCTCTCTGCTTTCCTGCGGACTCCATCCTCAAAAGCACCTGTTTTTGCTTTCGGCAGCCTCCGGAGCAAAAAAGACAAACGTCCAGCTTTTGCTGCCACAGCAAAGGTGCCAGCGGGGAAAAGTAATGCTGGTTCTCACTGCCTCCTGGAACCTCTTCAAATGCCCCAGACAATTTGGCCCTCTCTGCTTTCCTGCAGACTCCATCCTCAAAAGCACCTGTTTTCGCTTTTGGCAACCTCCGGAGCAAAAAAGACAAACGTCCAGCTTTTGCTGCCACAGCAAAGGTGCCAGCGGGGAAAAGTAATGCTGGTTCTCACTGCCTCCTGGAACCCTTTCAAATGCCACAGACAATTTGGCCCTCTCTGCTTTCCTGCGGACTCCATCCTCAAAAGCACCTGTTTTCGCTTTCGGCAGCCTCCGGAGCAAAAAAGACAAACGTCCAGCTTTTGCTGCCACAGCAAAGGTGCCAGCGGGGAAAAGTAATGCTGGTTCTCACTGCCTCCTGGAACCCTTTCAAATGCCACAGACAATTTGGCCCTCTCTGCTTTCCTGCGGACTCCATCCTCAAAAGCAGCTGTTTTCGCTTTCGGCAGCCTCCGGAGCAAAAAAGACAAACGTCCAGCTTTTGCTGCCACAGCAAAGGTGCCAGCGGGGAAAAGTAATGCTGGTTCTCACTGCCTCCTGGAACTCCTTCAAATGCCCCAGACAATTTGGCTCTCTCTGCTTTCCTGCGGACTCCATCCTCAAAAGCACCTGTTTTCGCTTTCGGCAGCCTCCGGAGCAAAAAAGACAAACGTCCAGCTTTTGCTGCCACAGCAAACGTGCCAGCGGGGAAAAGTAATGCTGGTTATCACTGCCTCCTGGAACCTCTTCAAATGCCACAGACATTTTGGCCCTCTCTGCTTTCCTGCGGACTCAATCCTCAAAAGCACCTGTTTTCGCTTTCGGCAACCTCATGAGCAAAAAAGACAAACGTCCAGCTTTTGCTGCCACAGCAAAGGTGCCAGCGGGGAAAAGTAATGCTGGTTCTCACTGCCTCCTGGAACTCTTTCAAATGCCCCAGACAATTTGGCCCTCTCTGCTTTCCTGCGGACTCCATCCTCAAAAGCAGCTGTTTTCGCTTTCGGCAGCCTCCGGAGCAAAAAAGACAAACGTCCAGCTTTTGCTGCCACAGCAAAGGTGCCAGCGGGGAAAAGTAATGCTGGTTCTCACTGCCTCCTGGAACCTCTTCAAATGCCCCAGACAATTTGGCCCTCTCTGCTTTCCTGCGGACTCCATCCTCAAAAGCACCTGTTTTCGCTTTTGGCAACCTCCGGAGCAAAAAAGACAAACGTCCAGCTTTTGCTGCCACAGCAAAGGTGCCAGCGGGGAAAAGTAATGCTGGTTCTCACTGCCTCCTGGAACCCTTTCAAATGCCACAGACAATTTGGCCCTCTCTGCTTTCCTGCGGACTCCATCCTCAAAAGCACCTGTTTTCGCTTTCGGCAGCCTCCGGAGCAAAAAAGACAAACGTCCAGCTTTTGCTGCCACAGCAAAGATGCCAGCGGGGAAAAGTAATACTGGTTCTCACTGCCTCCTGGAACCCTTTCAAATGCCACAGACAATTTGGCCCTCTCTGCTTTCCTGCGGACTCCATCCTCAAAAGCACCTGTTTTCGCTTTCGGCAGCCTCCGGAGCAAAAAAGACAAACGTCCAGCTTTTGCTGCCACAGCAAAAGTGCCAGCGGGGAAAAGTAATGCTGGTTCTCACTGCCTCCTGGAACCCTTTCAAATGCACCACACAATTTGGCCCTCTCTGCTTTCCTGCGGACTCCATCCTCAAAAGCACCTGTTTTCGCTTTCGGCAGCCTCCGGAGCAAAAAAGACAAACGTCCAGCTTTTGCTGCCACAACAAAGGTGCCAGCGGGGAAAAGTAATGCTGGTTCTCACTGCCTCCTGGAACCCTTTCAAATGCCCCAGACAATTTGGCCCTCTCTGCTTTCCTGCGGACTCCATCCTCAAAAGCAGCTGTTTTCGCTTTCGGCAGCCTCCGGAGCAAAAAAGACAAACGTCCAGCTTTTGCTGCCACAGCAAAGATGCCAGCGGGGAAAAGTAATACTGGTTCTCACTGCCTCCTGGAACCCTTTCAAATGCCACAGACAATTTGGCCCTCTCTGCTTTCCTGCGGACTCCATCCTCAAAAGCACCTGTTTTCGCTTTCGGCAGCCTCCGGAGCAAAAAAGACAAACGTCCAGCTTTTGCTGCCACAGCAAAGGTGCCAGCGGGGAAAAGTAATGCTGGTTCTCACTGCCTCCTGGAACCTCTTCAAATGCCCCAGACAATTTGGCCCTCTCTGCTTTCCTGCGGACTCCATCCTCAAAAGCACCTGTTTTCGCTTTTGGAAACCTCCGGAGCAAAAAAGACAAACGTCCAGCTTTTGCTGCCACAGCAAAGGTGCCAGCGGGGAAAAGTAATGCTGGTTCTCACTGCCTCCTGGAACCCTTTCAAATGCCACAGACAATTTGGCCCTCTCTGCTTTCCTGCGGACTCCATCCTCAAAAGCACCTGTTTTCGCTTTCGGCAGCCTCCGGAGCAAAAAAGACAAACGTCCAGCTTTTGCTGCCACAGCAAAGATGCCAGCGGGGAAAAGTAATACTGGTTCTCACTGCCTCCTGGAACCCTTTCAAATGCCACAGACAATTTGGCCCTCTCTGCTTTCCTGCGGACTCCATCCTCAAAAGCACCTGTTTTCGCTTTCGGCAACCTCCGGAGCAAAAAAGACAAACGTCCAGCTTTTGCTGCCACAGCAAAGGTGCCAGCGGGGAAAAGTAATGCTGGTTCTCACTGCCTCCTGGAACCCTTTCAAATGCCACAGACAATTTGGCCCTCTCTGCTTTCCTGCGGACTCCATCCTCAAAAGCACCTGTTTTTGCTTTCGGCAGCCTCCGGAGCAAAAAAGACAAACGTCCAGCTTTTGCTGCCACAGCAAAGGTGCCAGCGGGGAAAAGTAATGCTGGTTCTCACTGCCTCCTGGAACCTCTTCAAATGCCCCAGACAATTTGGCCCTCTCTGCTTTCCTGCAGACTCCATCCTCAAAAGCACCTGTTTTCGCTTTTGGCAACCTCCGGAGCAAAAAAGACAAACGTCCAGCTTTTGCTGCCACAGCAAAGGTGCCAGCGGGGAAAAGTAATGCTGGTTCTCACTGCCTCCTGGAACCCTTTCAAATGCCACAGACAATTTGGCCCTCTCTGCTTTCCTGCGGACTCCATCCTCAAAAGCACCTGTTTTCGCTTTCGGCAGCCTCCGGAGCAAAAAAGACAAACGTCCAGCTTTTGCTGCCACAGCAAAGGTGCCAACGGGGAAAAGTAATGCTGGTTCTCACTGCCTCCTGGAACCCTTTCAAATGCCACAGACAATTTGGCCCTCTCTGCTTTCCTGCGGACTCCATCCTCAAAAGCAGCTGTTTTCGCTTTCGGCAGCCTCCGGAGCAAAAAAGACAAACGTCCAGCTTTTGCTGCCACAGCAAAGGTGCCAGCGGGGAAAAGTAATGCTGGTTCTCACTGCCTCCTGGAACCCTTTCAAATGCCCCAGACAATTTGGCCCTCTCTGCTTTCCTGCGGACTCCATCCTCAAAAGCAGCTGTTTTCGCTTTCGGCAGCCTCCGGAGCAAAAAAGACAAACGTCCAGCTTTTGCTGCCACAGCAAAGGTGCCAGCGGGGAAAAGTAATGCTGGTTCTCACTGCCTCCTGGAACCTCTTCAAATGCCCCAGACAATTTGGCCCTCTCTGCTTTCCTGCGGACTCCATCCTCAAAAGCACCTGTTTTCGCTTTTGGAAACCTCCGGAGCAAAAAAGACAAACGTCCAGCTTTTGCTGCCACAGCAAAGGTGCCAGCGGGGAAAAGTAATGCTGGTTCTCACTGCCTCCTGGAACCCTTTCAAATGCCACAGACAATTTGGCCCTCTCTGCTTTCCTGCGGACTCCATCCTCAAAAGCACCTGTTTTCGCTTTCGGCAGCCTCCGGAGCAAAAAAGACAAACGTCCAGCTTTTGCTGCCACAGCAAAGATGCCAGCGGGGAAAAGTAATACTGGTTCTCACTGCCTCCTGGAACCCTTTCAAATGCCACAGACAATTTGGCCCTCTCTGCTTTCCTGCGGACTCCATCCTCAAAAGCACCTGTTTTCGCTTTCGGCAACCTCCGGAGCAAAAAAGACAAACGTCCAGCTTTTGCTGCCACAGCAAAGGTGCCAGCGGGGAAAAGTAATGCTGGTTCTCACTGCCTCCTGGAACCCTTTCAAATGCCACAGACAATTTGGCCCTCTCTGCTTTCCTGCGGACTCCATCCTCAAAAGCACCTGTTTTTGCTTTCGGCAGCCTCCGGAGCAAAAAAGACAAACGTCCAGCTTTTGCTGCCACAGCAAAGGTGCCAGCGGGGAAAAGTAATGCTGGTTCTCACTGCCTCCTGGAACCTCTTCAAATGCCCCAGACAATTTGGCCCTCTCTGCTTTCCTGCAGACTCCATCCTCAAAAGCACCTGTTTTCGCTTTTGGCAACCTCCGGAGCAAAAAAGACAAACGTCCAGCTTTTGCTGCCACAGCAAAGGTGCCAGCGGGGAAAAGTAATGCTGGTTCTCACTGCCTCCTGGAACCCTTTCAAATGCCACAGACAATTTGGCCCTCTCTGCTTTCCTGCGGACTCCATCCTCAAAAGCACCCGTTTTCGCTTTCGGCAGCCTCCGGAGCAAAAAAGACAAACGTCCAGCTTTTGCTGCCACAGCAAAGGTGCCAGCGGGGAAAAGTAATGCTGGTTCTCACTGCCTCCTGGAACCCTTTCAAATGCCCCAGACAATTTGGCCCTCTCTGCTTTCCTGTGGACTCCATCCTCAAAAGCACCTGTTTTCGCTTTCGGCAGCCTCCGGAGCAAAAAAGACAAACGTCCAGCTTTTGCTGCCACAGCAAAGGTGCCAGCGGGGAAAAGTAATGCTGGTTCTCACTGCCTCCTGGAACCCTTTCAAATGCCACAGACAATTTGGCCCTCTCTGCTTTCCTGCGGACTCCATCCTCAAAAGCACCTGTTTTCGCTTTCGGCAGCCTCCGGAGCAAAAAAGACAAACGTCCAGCTTTTGCTGCCACAGCAAAGGTGCCAGCGGGGAAAAGTAATGCTGGTTCTCACTGCCTCCTGGAACTCCTTCAAATGCCCCAGACAATTTGGCTCTCTCTGCTTTCCTGCGGACTCCATCCTCAAAAGCACCTGTTTTCGCTTTCGGCAGCCTCCGGAGCAAAAAAGACAAACGTCCAGCTTTTGCTGCCACAGCAAACGTGCCAGCGGGGAAAAGTAATGCTGGTTATCACTGCCTCCTGGAACCTCTTCAAATGCCACAGACATTTTGGCCCTCTCTGCTTTCCTGCGGACTCAATCCTCAAAAGCACCTGTTTTCGCTTTCGGCAACCTCATGAGCAAAAAAGACAAACGTCCAGCTTTTGCTGCCACAGCAAAGGTGCCAGCGGGGAAAAGTAATGCTGGTTCTCACTGCCTCCTGGAACTCTTTCAAATGCCACAGACAATTTGGCCCTCTCTGCTTTCCTGCGGACTCCATCCTCAAAAGCACCTGTTTTCGCTTTCGGCAGCCTCCGGAGCAAAAAAGACAAACGTCCAGCTTTTGCTGCCACAGCAAAGGTGCCAGCGGGGAAAAGTAATGCTGGTTCTCACTGCCTCCTGGAACCTCTTCAAATGCCCCAGACAATTTGGCCCTCTCTGCTTTCCTGCGGACTCCATCCTCAAAAGCACCTGTTTTCGCTTTTGGCAACCTCCGGAGCAAAAAAGACAAACGTCCAGCTTTTGCTGCCACAGCAAAGGTGCCAGCGGGGAAAAGTAATGCTGGTTCTCACTGCCTCCTGGAACCCTTTCAAATGCCACAGACAATTTGGCCCTCTCTGCTTTCCTGCGGACTCCATCCTCAAAAGCACCTGTTTTCGCTTTCGGCAGCCTCCGGAGCAAAAAAGACAAACGTCCAGCTTTTGCTGCCACAGCAAAGATGCCAGCGGGGAAAAGTAATACTGGTTCTCACTGCCTCCTGGAACCCTTTCAAATGCCACAGACAATTTGGCCCTCTCTGCTTTCCTGCGGACTCCATCCTCAAAAGCACCTGTTTTCGCTTTCGGCAGCCTCCGGAGCAAAAAAGACAAACGTCCAGCTTTTGCTGCCACAGCAAAAGTGCCAGCGGGGAAAAGTAATGCTGGTTCTCACTGCCTCCTGGAACCCTTTCAAATGCACCACACAATTTGGCCCTCTCTGCTTTCCTGCGGACTCCATCCTCAAAAGCACCTGTTTTCGCTTTTGGAAACCTCCGGAGCAAAAAAGACAAACGTCCAGCTTTTGCTGCCACAGCAAAGGTGCCAGCGGGGAAAAGTAATGCTGGTTCTCACTGCCTCCTGGAACCCTTTCAAATGCCACAGACAATTTGGCCCTCTCTGCTTTCCTGCGGACTCCATCCTCAAAAGCACCTGTTTTCGCTTTCGGCAGCCTCCGGAGCAAAAAAGACAAACGTCCAGCTTTTGCTGCCACAGCAAAGATGCCAGCGGGGAAAAGTAATACTGGTTCTCACTGCCTCCTGGAACCCTTTCAAATGCCACAGACAATTTGGCCCTCTCTGCTTTCCTGCGGACTCCATCCTCAAAAGCACCTGTTTTCGCTTTCGGCAACCTCCGGAGCAAAAAAGACAAACGTCCAGCTTTTGCTGCCACAGCAAAGGTGCCAGAGGGGAAAAGTAATGCTGGTTCTCACTGCCTCCTGGAACCCTTTCAAATGCCACAGACAATTTGGCCCTCTCTGCTTTCCTGCGGACTCCATCCTCAAAAGCACCTGTTTTTGCTTTCGGCAGCCTCCGGAGCAAAAAAGACAAACGTCCAGCTTTTGCTGCCACAGCAAAGGTGCCAGCGGGGAAAAGTAATGCTGGTTCTCACTGCCTCCTGGAACCTCTTCAAATGCCCCAGACAATTTGGCCCTCTCTGCTTTCCTGCAGACTCCATCCTCAAAAGCACCTGTTTTCGCTTTTGGCAACCTCCGGAGCAAAAAAGACAAACGTCCAGCTTTTGCTGCCACAGCAAAGGTGCCAGCGGGGAAAAGTAATGCTGGTTCTCACTGCCTCCTGGAACCCTTTCAAATGCCACAGACAATTTGGCCCTCTCTGCTTTCCTGCGGACTCCATCCTCAAAAGCACCTGTTTTCGCTTTCGGCAGCCTCCGGAGCAAAAAAGACAAACGTCCAGCTTTTGCTGCCACAGCAAAGGTGCCAGCGGGGAAAAGTAATGCTGGTTCTCACTGCCTCCTGGAACCCTTTCAAATGCCCCAGACAATTTGGCCCTCTCTGCTTTCCTGTGGACTCCATCCTCAAAAGCACCTGTTTTCGCTTTCGGCAGCCTCCGGAGCAAAAAAGACAAACGTCCAGCTTTTGCTGCCACAGCAAAGGTGCCAGCGGGGAAAAGTAATGCTGGTTCTCACTGCCTCCTGGAACCCTTTCAAATGCCACAGACAATTTGGCCCTCTCTGCTTTCCTGCGGACTCCATCCTCAAAAGCACCTGTTTTCGCTTTCGGCAGCCTCCGGAGCAAAAAAGACAAACGTCCAGCTTTTGCTGCCACAGCAAAGGTGCCAGCGGGGAAAAGTAATGCTGGTTCTCACTGCCTCCTGGAACTCCTTCAAATGCCCCAGACAATTTGGCTCTCTCTGCTTTCCTGCGGACTCCATCCTCAAAAGCACCTGTTTTCGCTTTCGGCAGCCTCCGGAGCAAAAAAGACAAACGTCCAGCTTTTGCTGCCACAGCAAACGTGCCAGCGGGGAAAAGTAATGCTGGTTATCACTGCCTCCTGGAACCTCTTCAAATGCCACAGACATTTTGGCCCTCTCTGCTTTCCTGCGGACTCAATCCTCAAAAGCACCTGTTTTCGCTTTCGGCAACCTCATGAGCAAAAAAGACAAACGTCCAGCTTTTGCTGCCACAGCAAAGGTGCCAGCGGGGAAAAGTAATGCTGGTTCTCACTGCCTCCTGGAACTCTTTCAAATGCCACAGACAATTTGGCCCTCTCTGCTTTCCTGCGGACTCCATCCTCAAAAGCACCTGTTTTCGCTTTCGGCAGCCTCCGGAGCAAAAAAGACAAACGTCCAGCTTTTGCTGCCACAGCAAAGGTGCCAGCGGGGAAAAGTAATGCTGGTTCTCACTGCCTCCTGGAACCTCTTCAAATGCCCCAGACAATTTGGCCCTCTCTGCTTTCCTGCGGACTCCATCCTCAAAAGCACCTGTTTTCGCTTTTGGCAACCTCCGGAGCAAAAAAGACAAACGTCCAGCTTTTGCTGCCACAGCAAAGGTGCCAGCGGGGAAAAGTAATGCTGGTTCTCACTGCCTCCTGGAACCCTTTCAAATGCCACAGACAATTTGGCCCTCTCTGCTTTCCTGCGGACTCCATCCTCAAAAGCACCTGTTTTCGCTTTCGGCAGCCTCCGGAGCAAAAAAGACAAACGTCCAGCTTTTGCTGCCACAGCAAAGATGCCAGCGGGGAAAAGTAATACTGGTTCTCACTGCCTCCTGGAACCCTTTCAAATGCCACAGACAATTTGGCCCTCTCTGCTTTCCTGCGGACTCCATCCTCAAAAGCACCTGTTTTCGCTTTCGGCAGCCTCCGGAGCAAAAAAGACAAACGTCCAGCTTTTGCTGCCACAGCAAAAGTGCCAGCGGGGAAAAGTAATGCTGGTTCTCACTGCCTCCTGGAACCCTTTCAAATGCACCACACAATTTGGCCCTCTCTGCTTTCCTGCGGACTCCATCCTCAAAAGCACCTGTTTTCGCTTTCGGCAGCCTCCGGAGCAAAAAAGACAAACGTCCAGCTTTTGCTGCCACAACAAAGGTGCCAGCGGGGAAAAGTAATGCTGGTTCTCACTGCCTCCTGGAACCCTTTCAAATGCCCCAGACAATTTGGCCCTCTCTGCTTTCCTGCGGACTCCATCCTCAAAAGCACCTGTTTTCGCTTTCGGCAACCTCCGGACCAAAAAATACAAACGTCCAGCTTTTGCTGCCACAGCAAAGGTGCCAGCGGGGAAAAGTAATGCTGGTTCTCACTGCCTCCTGGAACCCTTTCAAATGCCACAGACAATTTGGCCCTCTCTGCTTTCCTGCGGACTCCATCCTCAAAAGCACCTGTTTTCGCTTTCGGCAGCCTCCGGAGCAAAAAAGACAAACGTCCAGCTTTTGCTGCCACAGCAAAGATGCCAGCGGGGAAAAGTAATACTGGTTCTCACTGCCTCCTGGAACCCTTTCAAATGCCACAGACAATTTGGCCCTCTCTGCTTTCCTGCGGACTCCATCCTCAAAAGCACCTGTTTTCGCTTTCGGCAACCTCCGGAGCAAAAAAGACAAACGTCCAGCTTTTGCTGCCACAGCAAAGGTGCCAGAGGGGAAAAGTAATGCTGGTTCTCACTGCCTCCTGGAACCCTTTCAAATGCCACAGACAATTTGGCCCTCTCTGCTTTCCTGCGGACTCCATCCTCAAAAGCACCTGTTTTCGCTTTTGGCAACCTCCGGAGCAAAAAAGACAAACGTCCAGCTTTTGCTGCCACAGCAAAGGTGCCAGCGGGGAAAAGTAATGCTGGTTCTCACTGCCTCCTGGAACCCTTTCAAATGCCACAGACAATTTGGCCCTCTCTGCTTTCCTGCGGACTCCATCCTCAAAAGCACCTGTTTTCGCTTTCGGCAGCCTCCGGAGCAAAAAAGACAAACGTCCAGCTTTTGCTGCCACAGCAAAGGTGCCAGCGGGGAAAAGTAATGCTTGTTCTCCCTGCCTCCTGGAACCCTTTCAAATGCCACAGACAATTTGGCCCTCTCTGCTTTCCTGTGGACTCCATCCTCAAAAGCACCTGTTTTCGCTTTCGGCAGCCTCCGGAGCAAAAAAGACAAACGTCCAGCTTTTGCTGCCACAGCAAAGGTGCCAGCGGGGAAAAGTAATGCTGGTTCTCACTGCCTCCTGGAACCCTTTCAAATGCCACAGACAATTTGGCCCTCTCTGCTTTCCTGCGGACTCCATCCTCAAAAGCACCTGTTTTCGCTTTCGGCAGCCTCCGGAGCAAAAAAGACAAACGTCCAGCTTTTGCTGCCACAGCAAAGATGCCAGCGGGGAAAAGTAATGCTGGTTCTCACTGCCTCCTGGAACCCTTTCAAATGCCACAGACAATTTGGCCCTCTCTGCTTTCCTGCGGACTCCATCCTCAAAAGCACCTGTTTTCGCTTTCGGCAACCTCCGGAGCAAAAAAGACAAACGTCCAGCTTTTGCTGCCACAGCAAAGGTGTCAGAGGGGAAAAGTAATGCTGGTTCTCACTGCCTCCTGGAACCCTTTCAAATGCCACAGACAATTTGGCCCTCTCTGCTTTCCTGCGGACTCCATCCTCAAAAGCACCTGTTTTTGCTTTCGGCAGCCTCCGGAGCAAAAAAGACAAACGTCCAGCTTTTGCTGCCACAGCAAAGGTGCCAGCGGGGAAAAGTAATGCTGGTTCTCACTGCCTCCTGGAACCTCTTCAAATGCCCCAGACAATTTGGCCCTCTCTGCTTTCCTGCAGACTCCATCCTCAAAAGCACCTGTTTTCGCTTTTGGCAACCTCCGGAGCAAAAAAGACAAACGTCCAGCTTTTGCTGCCACAGCAAAGGTGCCAGCGGGGAAAAGTAATGCTGGTTCTCACTGCCTCCTGGAACCCTTTCAAATGCCACAGACAATTTGGCCCTCTCTGCTTTCCTGCGGACTCCATCCTCAAAAGCACCTGTTTTCGCTTTCGGCAGCCTCCGGAGCAAAAAAGACAAACGTCCAGCTTTTGCTGCCACAGCAAAGGTGCCAACGGGGAAAAGTAATGCTGGTTCTCACTGCCTCCTGGAACCCTTTCAAATGCCACAGACAATTTGGCCCTCTCTGCTTTCCTGCGGACTCCATCCTCAAAAGCAGCTGTTTTCGCTTTCGGCAGCCTCCGGAGCAAAAAAGACAAACGTCCAGCTTTTGCTGCCACAGCAAAGGTGCCAGCGGGGAAAAGTAATGCTGGTTCTCACTGCCTCCTGGAACCCTTTCAAATGCCCCAGACAATTTGGCCCTCTCTGCTTTCCTGCGGACTCCATCCTCAAAAGCAGCTGTTTTCGCTTTCGGCAGCCTCCGGAGCAAAAAAGACAAACGTCCAGCTTTTGCTGCCACAGCAAAGGTGCCAGCGGGGAAAAGTAATGCTGGTTCTCACTGCCTCCTGGAACCTCTTCAAATGCCCCAGACAATTTGGCCCTCTCTGCTTTCCTGCGGACTCCATCCTCAAAAGCACCTGTTTTCGCTTTTGGAAACCTCCGGAGCAAAAAAGACAAACGTCCAGCTTTTGCTGCCACAGCAAAGGTGCCAGCGGGGAAAAGTAATGCTGTTTCTCACTGCCTCCTGGAACCCTTTCAAATGCCCCAGACAATTTGGCCCTCTCTGCTTTCCTGCGGACTCCATCCTCAAAAGCACCTGTTTTCGCTTTCGGCAGCCTCCGGAGCAAAAAAGACAAACGTCCAGCTTTTGCTGCCACAGCAAAGATGCCAGCGGGGAAAAGTAATACTGGTTCTCACTGCCTCCTGGAACCCTTTCAAATGCCACAGACAATTTGGCCCTCTCTGCTTTCCTGCGGACTCCATCCTCAAAAGCACCTGTTTTCGCTTTCGGCAACCTCCGGAGCAAAAAAGACAAACGTCCAGCTTTTGCTGCCACAGCAAAGGTGCCAGCGGGGAAAAGTAATGCTGGTTCTCACTGCCTCCTGGAACCCTTTCAAATGCCACAGACAATTTGGCCCTCTCTGCTTTCCTGCGGACTCCATCCTCAAAAGCACCTGTTTTTGCTTTCGGCAGCCTCCGGAGCAAAAAAGACAAACGTCCAGCTTTTGCTGCCACAGCAAAGGTGCCAGCGGGGAAAAGTAATGCTGGTTCTCACTGCCTCCTGGAACCTCTTCAAATGCCCCAGACAATTTGGCCCTCTCTGCTTTCCTGCAGACTCCATCCTCAAAAGCACCTGTTTTCGCTTTTGGCAACCTCCGGAGCAAAAAAGACAAACGTCCAGCTTTTGCTGCCACAGCAAAGGTGCCAGCGGGGAAAAGTAATGCTGGTTCTCACTGCCTCCTGGAACCCTTTCAAATGCCACAGACAATTTGGCCCTCTCTGCTTTCCTGCGGACTCCATCCTCAAAAGCACCTGTTTTCGCTTTCGGCAGCCTCCGGAGCAAAAAAGACAAACGTCCAGCTTTTGCTGCCACAGCAAAGGTGCCAGCGGGGAAAAGTAATGCTGGTTCTCACTGCCTCCTGGAACCCTTTCAAATGCCCCAGACAATTTGGCCCTCTCTGCTTTCCTGTGGACTCCATCCTCAAAAGCACCTGTTTTCGCTTTCGGCAGCCTCCGGAGCAAAAAAGACAAACGTCCAGCTTTTGCTGCCACAGCAAAGGTGCCAGCGGGGAAAAGTAATGCTGGTTCTCACTGCCTCCTGGAACCCTTTCAAATGCCACAGACAATTTGGCCCTCTCTGCTTTCCTGCGGACTCCATCCTCAAAAGCACCTGTTTTCGCTTTCGGCAGCCTCCGGAGCAAAAAAGACAAACGTCCAGCTTTTGCTGCCACAGCAAAGGTGCCAGCGGGGAAAAGTAATGCTGGTTCTCACTGCCTCCTGGAACTCCTTCAAATGCCCCAGACAATTTGGCTCTCTCTGCTTTCCTGCGGACTCCATCCTCAAAAGCACCTGTTTTCGCTTTCGGCAGCCTCCGGAGCAAAAAAGACAAACGTCCAGCTTTTGCTGCCACAGCAAACGTGCCAGCGGGGAAAAGTAATGCTGGTTATCACTGCCTCCTGGAACCTCTTCAAATGCCACAGACATTTTGGCCCTCTCTGCTTTCCTGCGGACTCAATCCTCAAAAGCACCTGTTTTCGCTTTCGGCAACCTCATGAGCAAAAAAGACAAACGTCCAGCTTTTGCTGCCACAGCAAAGGTGCCAGCGGGGAAAAGTAATGCTGGTTCTCACTGCCTCCTGGAACTCTTTCAAATGCCACAGACAATTTGGCCCTCTCTGCTTTCCTGCGGACTCCATCCTCAAAAGCACCTGTTTTCGCTTTCGGCAGCCTCCGGAGCAAAAAAGACAAACGTCCAGCTTTTGCTGCCACAGCAAAGGTGCCAGCGGGGAAAAGTAATGCTGGTTCTCACTGCCTCCTGGAACCTCTTCAAATGCCCCAGACAATTTGGCCCTCTCTGCTTTCCTGCGGACTCCATCCTCAAAAGCACCTGTTTTCGCTTTTGGCAACCTCCGGAGCAAAAAAGACAAACGTCCAGCTTTTGCTGCCACAGCAAAGGTGCCAGCGGGGAAAAGTAATGCTGGTTCTCACTGCCTCCTGGAACCCTTTCAAATGCCACAGACAATTTGGCCCTCTCTGCTTTCCTGCGGACTCCATCCTCAAAAGCACCTGTTTTCGCTTTCGGCAGCCTCCGGAGCAAAAAAGACAAACGTCCAGCTTTTGCTGCCACAGCAAAGATGCCAGCGGGGAAAAGTAATACTGGTTCTCACTGCCTCCTGGAACCCTTTCAAATGCCACAGACAATTTGGCCCTCTCTGCTTTCCTGCGGACTCCATCCTCAAAAGCACCTTTTTTCGCTTTCGGCAGCCTCCGGAGCAAAAAAGACAAACGTCCAGCTTTTGCTGCCACAGCAAAAGTGCCAGCGGGGAAAAGTAATGCTGGTTCTCACTGCCTCCTGGAACCCTTTCAAATGCACCACACAATTTGGCCCTCTCTGCTTTCCTGCGGACTCCATCCTCAAAAGCACCTGTTTTCGCTTTTGGAAACCTCCGGAGCAAAAAAGACAAACGTCCAGCTTTTGCTGCCACAGCAAAGGTGCCAGCGGGGAAAAGTAATGCTGGTTCTCACTGCCTCCTGGAACCCTTTCAAATGCCACAGACAATTTGGCCCTCTCTGCTTTCCTGCGGACTCCATCCTCAAAAGCACCTGTTTTCGCTTTCGGCAGCCTCCGGAGCAAAAAAGACAAACGTCCAGCTTTTGCTGCCACAGCAAAGATGCCAGCGGGGAAAAGTAATACTGGTTCTCACTGCCTCCTGGAACCCTTTCAAATGCCACAGACAATTTGGCCCTCTCTGCTTTCCTGCGGACTCCATCCTCAAAAGCACCTGTTTTCGCTTTCGGCAACCTCCGGAGCAAAAAAGACAAACGTCCAGCTTTTGCTGCCACAGCAAAGGTGCCAGAGGGGAAAAGTAATGCTGGTTCTCACTGCCTCCTGGAACCCTTTCAAATGCCACAGACAATTTGGCCCTCTCTGCTTTCCTGCGGACTCCATCCTCAAAAGCACCTGTTTTTGCTTTCGGCAGCCTCCGGAGCAAAAAAGACAAACGTCCAGCTTTTGCTGCCACAGCAAAGGTGCCAGCGGGGAAAAGTAATGCTGGTTCTCACTGCCTCCTGGAACCTCTTCAAATGCCCCAGACAATTTGGCCCTCTCTGCTTTCCTGCAGACTCCATCCTCAAAAGCACCTGTTTTCGCTTTTGGCAACCTCCGGAGCAAAAAAGACAAACGTCCAGCTTTTGCTGCCACAGCAAAGGTGCCAGCGGGGAAAAGTAATGCTGGTTCTCACTGCCTCCTGGAACCCTTTCAAATGCCACAGACAATTTGGCCCTCTCTGCTTTCCTGCGGACTCCATCCTCAAAAGCACCTGTTTTCGCTTTCGGCAGCCTCCGGAGCAAAAAAGACAAACGTCCAGCTTTTGCTGCCACAGCAAAGGTGCCAGCGGGGAAAAGTAATGCTGGTTCTCACTGCCTCCTGGAACCCTTTCAAATGCCCCAGACAATTTGGCCCTCTCTGCTTTCCTGTGGACTCCATCCTCAAAAGCACCTGTTTTCGCTTTCGGCAGCCTCCGGAGCAAAAAAGACAAACGTCCAGCTTTTGCTGCCACAGCAAAGGTGCCAGCGGGGAAAAGTAATGCTGGTTCTCACTGCCTCCTGGAACCCTTTCAAATGCCACAGACAATTTGGCCCTCTCTGCTTTCCTGCGGACTCCATCCTCAAAAGCACCTGTTTTCGCTTTCGGCAGCCTCCGGAGCAAAAAAGACAAACGTCCAGCTTTTGCTGCCACAGCAAAGGTGCCAGCGGGGAAAAGTAATGCTGGTTCTCACTGCCTCCTGGAACTCCTTCAAATGCCCCAGACAATTTGGCTCTTTCTGCTTTCCTGCGGACTCCATCCTCAAAAGCACCTGTTTTCGCTTTCGGCAGCCTCCGGAGCAAAAAAGACAAACGTCCAGCTTTTGCTGCCACAGCAAACGTGCCAGCGGGGAAAAGTAATGCTGGTTATCACTGCCTCCTGGAACCTCTTCAAATGCCACAGACATTTTGGCCCTCTCTGCTTTCCTGCGGACTCAATCCTCAAAAGCACCTGTTTTCGCTTTCGGCAACCTCATGAGCAAAAAAGACAAACGTCCAGCTTTTGCTGCCACAGCAAAGGTGCCAGCGGGGAAAAGTAATGCTGGTTCTCACTGCCTCCTGGAACTCTTTCAAATGCCACAGACAATTTGGCCCTCTCTGCTTTCCTGCGGACTCCATCCTCAAAAGCACCTGTTTTCGCTTTCGGCAGCCTCCGGAGCAAAAAAGACAAACGTCCAGCTTTTGCTGCCACAGCAAAGGTGCCAGCGGGGAAAAGTAATGCTGGTTCTCACTGCCTCCTGGAACCTCTTCAAATGCCCCAGACAATTTGGCCCTCTCTGCTTTCCTGCGGACTCCATCCTCAAAAGCACCTGTTTTCGCTTTTGGCAACCTCCGGAGCAAAAAAGACAAACGTCCAGCTTTTGCTGCCACAGCAAAGGTGCCAGCGGGGAAAAGTAATGCTGGTTCTCACTGCCTCCTGGAACCCTTTCAAATGCCACAGACAATTTGGCCCTCTCTGCTTTCCTGCGGACTCCATCCTCAAAAGCACCTGTTTTCGCTTTCGGCAGCCTCCGGAGCAAAAAAGACAAACGTCCAGCTTTTGCTGCCACAGCAAAGATGCCAGCGGGGAAAAGTAATACTGGTTCTCACTGCCTCCTGGAACCCTTTCAAATGCCACAGACAATTTGGCCCTCTCTGCTTTCCTGCGGACTCCATCCTCAAAAGCACCTGTTTTCGCTTTCGGCAGCCTCCGGAGCAAAAAAGACAAACGTCCAGCTTTTGCTGCCACAGCAAAAGTGCCAGCGGGGAAAAGTAATGCTGGTTCTCACTGCCTCCTGGAACCCTTTCAAATGCACCACACAATTTGGCCCTCTCTGCTTTCCTGCGGACTCCATCCTCAAAAGCACCTGTTTTCGCTTTCGGCAGCCTCCGGAGCAAAAAAGACAAACGTCCAGCTTTTGCTGCCACAACAAAGGTGCCAGCGGGGAAAAGTAATGCTGGTTCTCACTGCCTCCTGGAACCCTTTCAAATGCCCCAGACAATTTGGCCCTCTCTGCTTTCCTGCGGACTCCATCCTCAAAAGCACCTGTTTTCGCTTTCGGCAACCTCCGGACCAAAAAATACAAACGTCCAGCTTTTGCTGCCACAGCAAAGGTGCCAGCGGGGAAAAGTAATGCTGGTTCTCACTGCCTCCTGGAACCCTTTCAAATGCCACAGACAATTTGGCCCTCTCTGCTTTCCTGCGGACTCCATCCTCAAAAGCACCTGTTTTCGCTTTCGGCAGCCTCCGGAGCAAAAAAGACAAACGTCCAGCTTTTGCTGCCACAGCAAAGATGCCAGCGGGGAAAAGTAATACTGGTTCTCACTGCCTCCTGGAACCCTTTCAAATGCCACAGACAATTTGGCCCTCTCTGCTTTCCTGCGGACTCCATCCTCAAAAGCACCTGTTTTCGCTTTCGGCAACCTCCGGAGCAAAAAAGACAAACGTCCAGCTTTTGCTGCCACAGCAAAGGTGCCAGAGGGGAAAAGTAATGCTGGTTCTCACTGCCTCCTGGAACCCTTTCAAATGCCACAGACAATTTGGCCCTCTCTGCTTTCCTGCGGACTCCATCCTCAAAAGCACCTGTTTTCGCTTTTGGCAACCTCCGGAGCAAAAAAGACAAACGTCCAGCTTTTGCTGCCACAGCAAAGGTGCCAGCGGGGAAAAGTAATGCTGGTTCTCACTGCCTCCTGGAACCCTTTCAAATGCCACAGACAATTTGGCCCTCTCTGCTTTCCTGCGGACTCCATCCTCAAAAGCACCTGTTTTCGCTTTCGGCAGCCTCCGGAGCAAAAAAGACAAACGTCCAGCTTTTGCTGCCACAGCAAAGGTGCCAGCGGGGAAAAGTAATGCTTGTTCTCCCTGCCTCCTGGAACCCTTTCAAATGCCCCAGACAATTTGGCCCTCTCTGCTTTCCTGTGGACTCCATCCTCAAAAGCACCTGTTTTCGCTTTCGGCAGCCTCCGGAGCAAAAAAGACAAACGTCCAGCTTTTGCTGCCACAGCAAAGGTGCCAGCGGGGAAAAGTAATGCTGGTTCTCACTGCCTCCTGGAACCCTTTCAAATGCCACAGACAATTTGGCCCTCTCTGCTTTCCTGCGGACTCCATCCTCAAAAGCACCTGTTTTCGCTTTCGGCAGCCTCCGGAGCAAAAAAGACAAACGTCCAGCTTTTGCTGCCACAGCAAACGTGCCAGCGGGGAAAAGTAATGCTGGTTCTCACTGCCTCCTGGAACTCCTTCAAATGCCCCAGACAATTTGGCTCTCTCTGCTTTCCTGCGGACTCCATCCTCAAAAGCACCTGTTTTCGCTTTCGGCAGCCTCCGGAGCAAAAAAGACAAACGTCCAGCTTTTGCTGCCACAGCAAACGTGCCAGCGGGGAAAAGTAATGCTGGTTATCACTGCCTCCTGGAACCTCTTCAAATGCCACAGACATTTTGGCCCTCTCTGCTTTCCTGCGGACTCCATCCTCAAAAGCACCTGTTTTCGCTTTCGGCAACCTCATGAGCAAAAAAGACAAACGTCCAGCTTTTGCTGCCACAGCAAAGGTGCCAGCGGGGAAAAGTAATGCTGGTTCTCACTGCCTCCTGGAACTCTTTCAAATGCCACAGACAATTTGGCCCTCTCTGCTTTCCTGCGGACTCCATCCTCAAAAGCAGCTGTTTTCGCTTTCGGCAGCCTCCGGAGCAAAAAAGACAAACGTCCAGCTTTTGCTGCCACAGCAAAGGTGCCAGCGGGGAAAAGTAATGCTGGTTCTCACTGCCTCCTGGAACCTCTTCAAATGCCCCAGACAATTTGGCCCTCTCTGCTTTCCTGCGGACTCCATCCTCAAAAGCACCTGTTTTCGCTTTTGGCAACCTCCGGAGCAAAAAAGACAAACGTCCAGCTTTTGCTGCCACAGCAAAGGTGCCAGCGGGGAAAAGTAATGCTGGTTCTCACTGCCTCCTGGAACCCTTTCAAATGCCCCAGACAATTTGGCCCTCTCTGCTTTCCTGCGGACTCCATCCTCAAAAGCACCTGTTTTCGCTTTCGGCAGCCTCCGGAGCAAAAAAGACAAACGTCCAGCTTTTGCTGCCACAGCAAAGATGCCAGCGGGGAAAAGTAATACTGGTTCTCACTGCCTCCTGGAACCCTTTCAAATGCCACAGACAATTTGGCCCTCTCTGCTTTCCTGCGGACTCCATCCTCAAAAGCACCTGTTTTCGCTTTCGGCAGCCTCCGGAGCAAAAAAGACAAACGTCCAGCTTTTGCTGCCACAGCAAAGGTGCCAGCGGGGAAAAGTAATGCTGGTTCTCACTGCCTCCTGGAACCCTTTCAAATGCACCACACAATTTGGCCCTCTCTGCTTTCCTGCGGACTCCATCCTCAAAAGAACCTATTTTCGCTTTCGGCAGCCTCCGGAGCAAAAAAAGACAAACGTCCAGCTTTTGCTGGCACAGCAAAGGTGCCAGCGGGGAAAAGTAATGCTGGTTCTCACTGCCTCCTGGAACCCTTTCAAATGCCCCAGACAATTTGGCCCTCTCTGCTTTCCTGAAAAGTCTATCCTCAAAAGCACCTGTTTTCGCTTTCGGCAGCCTCCGGAGCAAAAAAGACAAACGTCCAGCTTTTGCTGCCACAGCAAAGGTGCCAGCGGGGAAAAGTAATGCTGGTTCTCACTGCCTCCTGGAACCTCTTCAAATGCCCCAGACAATTTGGCCCTCTCTGCTTTCCTGCGGACTCCATCCTCAAAAGCACCTGTTTTCGCTTTTGGCAACCTCCGGAGCAAAAAAAACAAACGTCCAGCTTTTGCTGCCACAGCAAAGGTGCCAGCGGGGAAAAGTAATGCTGGTTCTCACTGCCTCCTGGAACCCTTTCAAATGCCCCTGACAATTTGGCCCTCTCTGCTTTCCTGCGGACTCCATCCTCAAAAGCACCTGTTTTCGCTTTCGGCAACCTCCGGAGCAAAAAAGACAAACGTCCAGCTTTTGCTGCCACAGCAAAGGTGCCAGAGGGGAAAAGTAATGCTGGTTCTCACTGCCTCCTGGAACCCTTTCAAATGCCACAGACAATTTGGCCCTCTCTGCTTTCCTGCGGACTCCATCCTCAAAAGCACCTGTTTTCGCTTTCGGCAGCCTCCGGAGCAAAAAAGACAAACGTCCAGCCTTTGCTGCCACAACAAAGGTGCCAGCGGGGAAACGTAATGCTGGTTCTCACTACCTCCTTGAACCCTTTCAAATGCCACAGACAATTTGGCCCTCTCTGCTTTCCTGCGGACTCCATCCTCAAAAGCACCTGTTTTCGCTTTCGGCAGCCTCCGGAGCAAAAAAGACAAACGTCCAGCTTTTGCTGCCACAGCAAAGGTGCCAGCGGGGAAAAGTGATGCTGGTTCTCACTGCCTCCTGGAACTCTTTCAAATGCCACAGACAATTTGGCCCTCTCTGCTTTCCTGCGGACTCCATCCTCAAAAGCACCTGTTTTCGCTTTCGGCAGCCTCCGGAGCAAAAAAGACAAACGTCCAGCCTTTGCTGCCACAACAAAGGTGCCAGCGGGGAAAAGTAATGCTGGTTCTCACTACCTCCTTGAACCCTTTCAAATGCCACAGACAATTTGGCCCTCTCTGCTTTCCTGCGGACTCCATCCTCAAAAGCACCTGTTTTCGCTTTCGGCAACCTCCGGAGCAAAAAAGACAAACGTCCAGCTTTTGCTGCCACAGCAAAGGTGCCAGCGGGGAAAAGTAATGCTGGTTCTCACTGCCTCCTGGAACCCTTTCAAATGCCACAGACAATTTGGCCCTCTCTGCTTTCCTGCGGACTCCATCCTCAAAAGCACCTGTTTTCGCTTTCGGCAGCCTCCGGAGCAAAAAAGACAAACGTCCAGCTTTTGCTGCCACAGCAAAGATGCCAGCGGGGAAAAGTAATACTGGTTCTCACTGCCTCCTGGAACCCTTTCAAATGCCACAGACAATTTGGCCCTCTCTGCTTTCCTGCGGACTCCATCCTCAAAAGCACCTGTTTTCGCTTTCGGCAGCCTCCGGAGCAAAAAAGACAAACGTCCAGCTTTTGCTGCCACAGCAAAGGTGCCAGCGGGGAAAAGTAATGCTGGTTCTCACTGCCTCCTGGAACCCTTTCAAATGCACCACACAATTTGGCCCTCTCTGCTTTCCTGCGGACTCCATCCTCAAAAGCACCTGTTTTCGCTTTCGGCAGCCTCCGGAGCAAAAAAGACAAACGTCCAGCTTTTGCTGCCACAACAAAGGTGCCAGCGGGGAAAAGTAATGCTGGTTCTCACTGCCTCCTGGAACCCTTTCAAATGCCCCAGACAATTTGGCCCTCTCTGCTTTCCTGCGGACTCCATCCTCAAAAGCACCTGTTTTCGCTTTCGGCAACCTCCGGACCAAAAAAGACAAACGTCCAGCTTTTGCTGCCACAGCAAAGGTGCCAGCGGGGAAAAGTAATGCTGGTTCTCACTGCCTCCTCGAACCTGTTCAAATGCCCCAGACAATTTGGCCCTCTCTGCTTTCCTGCGGACTCCATCCTCAAAAGCACCTGTTTTTGCTTTCGGCAGCCTCCGGAGCAAAAAAGACAAACGTCCAGCTTTTGCTGCCACAGCAAAGGTGCCAGCGGGGAAAAGTAATGCTGGTTCTCACTGCCTCCTGGAACCTCTTCAAATGCCCCAGACAATTTGGCCCTCTCTGCTTTCCTGCAGACTCCATCCTCAAAAGCACCTGTTTTCGCTTTTGGCAACCTCCGGAGCAAAAAAGACAAACGTCCAGCTTTTGCTGCCACAGCAAAGGTGCCAGCGGGGAAAAGTAATGCTGGTTCTCACTGCCTCCTGGAACCCTTTCAAATGCCACAGACAATTTGGCCCTCTCTGCTTTCCTGCGGACTCCATCCTCAAAAGCACCTGTTTTCGCTTTCGGCAGCCTCCGGAGCAAAAAAGACAAACGTCCAGCCTTTGCTGCCACAACAAAGGTGCCAGCGGGGAAAAGTAATGCTGGTTCTCACTACCTCCTTGAACCCTTTCAAATGCCACAGACAATTTGGCCCTCTCTGCTTTCCTGCGGACTCCATCCTCAAAAGCACCTGTTTTCGCTTTCGGCAGCCTCCGGAGCAAAAAAGACAAACGTCCAGCTTTTGCTGCCACAGCAAAGGTGCCAGCGGGGAAAAGTGATGCTGGTTCTCACTGCCTCCTGGAACTCTTTCAAATGCCCCAGACAATTTGGCCCTCTCTGCTTTCCTGCGGACTCCATCCTCAAAAGCACCTGTTTTCGCTTTCGGCAGCCTCCGGAGCAAAAAAGACAAACGTCCAGCCTTTGCTGCCACAACAAAGGTGCCAGCGGGGAAAAGTAATGCTGGTTCTCACTACCTCCTTGAACCCTTTCAAATGCCACAGACAATTTGGCCCTCTCTGCTTTCCTGCGGACTCCATCCTCAAAAGCACCTGTTTTCGCTTTCGGCAACCTCCGGAGCAAAAAAGACAAACGTCCAGCTTTTGCTGCCACAGCAAAGGTGCCAGCGGGGAAAAGTAATGCTGGTTCTCACTGCCTCCTGGAACCCTTTCAAATGCCACAGACAATTTGGCCCTCTCTGCTTTCCTGCGGACTCCATCCTCAAAAGCACCTGTTTTCGCTTTCGGCAGCCTCCGGAGCAAAAAAGACAAACGTCCAGCTTTTGCTGCCACAGCAAAGATGCCAGCGGGGAAAAGTAATACTGGTTCTCACTGCCTCCTGGAACCCTTTCAAATGCCACAGACAATTTGGCCCTCTCTGCTTTCCTGCGGACTCCATCCTCAAAAGCACCTGTTTTCGCTTTCGGCAGCCTCCGGAGCAAAAAAGACAAACGTCCAGCTTTTGCTGCCACAGCAAAGGTGCCAGCGGGGAAAAGTAATGCTGGTTCTCACTGCCTCCTGGAACCCTTTCAAATGCACCACACAATTTGGCCCTCTCTGCTTTCCTGCGGACTCCATCCTCAAAAGCACCTGTTTTCGCTTTCGGCAGCCTCCGGAGCAAAAAAGACAAACGTCCAGCTTTTGCTGCCACAACAAAGGTGCCAGCGGGGAAAAGTAATGCTGGTTCTCACTGCCTCCTGGAACCCTTTCAAATGCCCCAGACAATTTGGCCCTCTCTGCTTTCCTGCGGACTCCATCCTCAAAAGCACCTGTTTTCGCTTTCGGCAACCTCCGGACCAAAAAAGACAAACGTCCAGCTTTTGCTGCCACAGCAAAGGTGCCAGCGGGGAAAAGTAATGCTGGTTCTCACTGCCTCCTCGAACCTGTTCAAATGCCCCAGACAATTTGGCCCTCTCTGCTTTCCTGCGGACTCCATCCTCAAAAGCACCTGTTTTCGCTTTCGGCAGCCTCCGGAGCAAAAAAGACAAACGTCCAGCTTTTGCTGCCACAGCAAAGGTGCCAGCGGGGAAAAGTAATGCTGGTTCTCACTGCCTCCTGGAACCCTTTCAAATGCCACAGACAATTTGGCCCTCTCTGCTTTCCTGCGGACTCCATCCTCAAAAGAACCTATTTTCGCTTTCGGCAGCCTCCGGAGCAAAAAAAGACAAACGTCCAGCTTTTGCTGGCACAGCAAAGGTGCCAGCGGGGAAAAGTAATGCTGGTTCTCACTGCCTCCTGGAACCCTTTCAAATGCCCCAGACAATTTGGCCCTCTCTGCTTTCCTGAAAAGTCTATCCTCAAAAGCACCTGTTTTCGCTTTCGGCAGCCTCCGGAGCAAAAAAGACAAACGTCCAGCTTTTGCTGCCACAGCAAAGGTGCCAGCGGGGAAACGTAATGCTGGTTCTCACTGCCTCCTGGAACCTCTTCAAATGCCCCAGACAATTTGGCCCTCTCTGCTTTCCTGCGGACTCCATCCTCAAAAGCACCTGTTTTCGCTTTTGGCAACCTCTGGAGCAAAAAAAACAAACGTCCAGCTTTTGCTGCCACAGCAAAGGTGCCAGCAGGGAAAAGTAATGCTGGTTCTCACTGCCTCCTGGAACCCTTTCAAATGCCCCTGACAATTTGGCCCTCTCTGCTTTCCTGCGGACTCCATCCTCAAAAGCACCTGTTTTCGCTTTCGGCAACCTCCGGAGCAAAAAAGACAAACGTCCAGCTTTTGCTGCCACAGCAAAGGTGCCAGAGGGGAAAAGTAATGCTGGTTCTCACTGCCTCCTGGAACCCTTTCAAATGCCACAGACAATTTGGCCCTCTCTGCTTTCCTGCGGACTCCATCCTCAAAAGCACCTGTTTTTGCTTTCGGCAGCCTCCGGAGCAAAAAAGACAAACGTCCAGCTTTTGCTGCCACAGCAAAGGTGCCAGCGGGGAAAAGTAATGCTGGTTCTCACTGCCTCCTGGAACCTCTTCAAATGCCCCAGACAATTTGGCCCTCTCTGCTTTCCTGCAGACTCCATCCTCAAAAGCACCTGTTTTCGCTTTTGGCAACCTCCGGAGCAAAAAAGACAAACGTCCAGCTTTTGCTGCCACAGCAAAGGTGCCAGCGGGGAAAAGTAATGCTGGTTCTCACTGCCTCCTGGAACCCTTTCAAATGCCACAGACAATTTGGCCCTCTCTGCTTTCCTGCGGACTCCATCCTCAAAAGCACCTGTTTTCGCTTTCGGCAGCCTCCGGAGCAAAAAAGACAAACGTCCAGCCTTTGCTGCCACAACAAAGGTGCCAGCGGGGAAACGTAATGCTGGTTCTCACTACCTCCTTGAACCCTTTCAAATGCCACAGACAATTTGGCCCTCTCTGCTTTCCTGCGGACTCCATCCTCAAAAGCACCTGTTTTCGCTTTCGGCAGCCTCCGGAGCAAAAAAGACAAACGTCCAGCTTTTGCTGCCACAGCAAAGGTGCCAGCGGGGAAAAGTGATGCTGGTTCTCACTGCCTCCTGGAACTCTTTCAAATGCCACAGACAATTTGGCCCTCTCTGCTTTCCTGCGGACTCCATCCTCAAAAGCACCTGTTTTCGCTTTCGGCAGCCTCCGGAGCAAAAAAGACAAACGTCCAGCCTTTGCTGCCACAACAAAGGTGCCAGCGGGGAAAAGTAATGCTGGTTCTCACTACCTCCTTGAACCCTTTCAAATGCCACAGACAATTTGGCCCTCTCTGCTTTCCTGCGGACTCCATCCTCAAAAGCACCTGTTTTCGCTTTCGGCAACCTCCGGAGCAAAAAAGACAAACGTCCAGCTTTTGCTGCCACAGCAAAGGTGCCAGCGGGGAAAAGTAATGCTGGTTCTCACTGCCTCCTGGAACCCTTTCAAATGCCACAGACAATTTGGCCCTCTCTGCTTTCCTGCGGACTCCATCCTCAAAAGCACCTGTTTTCGCTTTCGGCAGCCTCCGGAGCAAAAAAGACAAACGTCCAGCTTTTGCTGCCACAGCAAAGGTGCCAGCGGGGAAAAGTAATGCTGGTTCTCACTGCCTCCTGGAACCCTTTCAAATGCCACAGACAATTTGGCCCTCTCTGCTTTCCTGCGGACTCCATCCTCAAAAGCACCTGTTTTCGCTTTCGGCAGCCTCCGGAGCAAAAAAGACAAACGTCCAGCTTTTGCTGCCACAGCAAAGGTGCCAGCGGGGAAAAGTAATGCTGGTTCTCACTGCCTCCTGGAACCCTTTCAAATGCCACAGACAATTTGGCCCTCTCTGCTTTCCTGCGGACTCCATCCTCAAAAGCACCTGTTTTCGCTTTCGGCAGCCTCCGGAGCAAAAAAGACAAACGTCCAGCTTTTGCTGCCACAGCAAAGGTGCCAGCGGGGAAAAGTAATGCTGGTTCTCACTGCCTCCTGGAACCCTTTCAAATGCCCCAGACAATTTGGCCCTCTCTGCTTTCCTGCGGACTCCATCCTCAAAAGCAGCTGTTTTCGCTTTCGGCAGCCTCCGGAGCAAAAAAGACAAACGTCCAGCTTTTGCTGCCACAGCAAAGGTGCCAGAGGGGAAAAGTAATGCTGGTTCTCACTGCCTCCTGGAACCTCTTCAAATGCCCCAGACAATTTGGCCCTCTCTGCTTTCCTGCGGACTCCATCCTCAAAAGCACCTGTTTTCGCTTTTGGAAACCTCCGGAGCAAAAAAGACAAACGTCCAGCTTTTGCTGCCACAGCAAAGGTGCCAGCGGGGAAAAGTAATGCTGGTTCTCACTGCCTCCTGGAACCCTTTCAAATGCCACAGACAATTTGGCCCTCTCTGCTTTCCTGCGGACTCCATCCTCAAAAGCACCTGTTTTCGCTTTCGGCAGCCTCCGGAGCAAAAAAGACAAACGTCCAGCTTTTGCTGCCACAGCAAAGATGCCAGCGGGGAAAAGTAATACTGGTTCTCACTGCCTCCTGGAACCCTTTCAAATGCCACAGACAATTTGGCCCTCTCTGCTTTCCTGCGGACTCCATCCTCAAAAGCACCTGTTTTCGCTTTCGGCAACCTCCGGAGCAAAAAAGACAAACGTCCAGCTTTTGCTGCCACAGCAAAGGTGCCAGAGGGGAAAAGTAATGCTGGTTCTCACTGCCTCCTGGAACCCTTTCAAATGCCACAGACAATTTGGCCCTCTCTGCTTTCCTGCGGACTCCATCCTCAAAAGCACCTGTTTTTGCTTTCGGCAGCCTCCGGAGCAAAAAAGACAAACGTCCAGCTTTTGCTGCCACAGCAAAGGTGCCAGCGGGGAAAAGTAATGCTGGTTCTCACTGCCTCCTGGAACCTCTTCAAATGCCCCAGACAATTTGGCCCTCTCTGCTTTCCTGCAGACTCCATCCTCAAAAGCACCTGTTTTCGCTTTTGGCAACCTCCGGAGCAAAAAAGACAAACGTCCAGCTTTTGCTGCCACAGCAAAGGTGCCAGCGGGGAAAAGTAATGCTGGTTCTCACTGCCTCCTGGAACCCTTTCAAATGCCACAGACAATTTGGCCCTCTCTGCTTTCCTGCGGACTCCATCCTCAAAAGCACCTGTTTTCGCTTTCGGCAGCCTCCGGAGCAAAAAAGACAAACGTCCAGCTTTTGCTGCCACAGCAAAGGTGCCAGCGGGGAAAAGTAATGCTGGTTCTCACTGCCTCCTGGAACCCTTTCAAATGCCCCAGACAATTTGGCCCTCTCTGCTTTCCTGTGGACTCCATCCTCAAAAGCACCTGTTTTCGCTTTCGGCAGCCTCCGGAGCAAAAAAGACAAACGTCCAGCTTTTGCTGCCACAGCAAAGGTGCCAGCGGGGAAAAGTAATGCTGGTTCTCACTGCCTCCTGGAACCCTATCAAATGCCACAGACAATTTGGCCCTCTCTGCTTTCCTGTGGACTCCATCCTCAAAAGCACCTGTTTTCGCTTTCGGCAGCCTCCGGAGCAAAAAAGACAAACGTCCAGCTTTTGCTGCCACAGCAAAGGTGCCAGCGGGGAAAAGTAATGCTGGTTCTCACTGCCTCCTGGAACCCTTTCAAATGCCCCAGACAATTTGGCCCTCTCTGCTTTCCTGCGGACTCCATCCTCAAAAGCACCTGTTTTCGCTTTCGGCAGCCTCCGGAGCAAAAAAGACAAACGTCCAGCTTTTGCTGCCACAGCAAACGTGCCAGCGGGGAAAAGTAATGCTGGTTCTCACTGCCTCCTGGAACTCCTTCAAATGCCCCAGACAATTTGGCTCTCTCTGCTTTCCTGCGGACTCCATCCTCAAAAGCACCTGTTTTCGCTTTCGGCAGCCTCCGGAGCAAAAAAGACAAACGTCCAGCTTTTGCTGCCACAGCAAACGTGCCAGCGGGGAAAAGTAATGCTGGTTCT
This sequence comes from Vanellus vanellus, assembly GCF_965231255.1. NCBI lineage: Eukaryota > Metazoa > Chordata > Aves > Charadriiformes > Charadriidae > Vanellus > Vanellus vanellus. Next base: position 35,129 of record NW_028127578.1, read on the forward strand.
CACTGCCTCCTGGAACCTCTTCAAATGCCACAGACATTTTGGCCCTCTCTGCTTTCCTGCGGACTCCATCCTCAAAAGCACCTGTTTTCGCTTTCGGCAACCTCATGAGCAAAAAAGAGAAACGTCCAGCTTTTGCTGCCACAGCAAAGGTGCCAGCGGGGAAAAGTAATGCTGGTTCTCACTGCCTCCTGGAACTCTTTCAAATGCCACAGACAATTTGGCCCTCTCTGCTTTCCTGCGGACTCCATCGTCAAAAGCAGCTGTTTTCGCTTTCGGCAGCCTCCAGAGCAAAAAAGACAAACGTCCAGCTTTTGCTGCCACAGCAAAGGTGCCAGCGGGGAAAAGTAATGCTGGTTCTCACTGCCTCCTGGAACCCTTTCAAATGCCACAGACAATTTGGCCCTCTCTGCTTTCCTGCGGACTCCATCCTCAAAAGCACCTGTTTTCGCTTTCGGCAGCCTCCGGAGCAAAAAAGACAAACGTCCAGCTTTTGCTGCCACAGCAAAGATGCCAGCGGGGAAAAGTAATACTGGTTCTCACTGCCTCCTGGAACCCTTTCAAATGCCACAGACAATTTGGCCCTCTCTGCTTTCCTGCGGACTCCATCCTCAAAAGCACCTGTTTTCGCTTTCGGCAGCCTCCGGAGCAAAAAAGACAAACGTCCAGCTTTTGCTGCCACAGCAAAGGTGCCAGCGGGGAAAAGTAATGCTGGTTCTCACTGCCTCCTGGAACCCTTTCAAATGCACCACACAATTTGGCCCTCTCTGCTTTCCTGCGGACTCCATCCTCAAAAGCACCTGTTTTCGCTTTCGGCAGCCTCCGGAGCAAAAAAGACAAACGTCCAGCTTTTGCTGCCACAACAAAGGTGCCAGCGGGGAAAAGTAATGCTGGTTCTCACTGCCTCCTGGAACCCTTTCAAATGCCACAGACAATTTGGCCCTCTCTGCTTTCCTGCGGACTCCATCCTCAAAAGCACCTGTTTTCGCTTTCGGCAATCTCCGGACCAAAAAAGACAAACGTCCAGCTTTTGCTGCCACAGCAAAGGTGCCAGCGGGGAAAAGTAATGCTGGTTCTCACTGCCTCCTCGAACCTGTTCAAATGCCCCAGACAATTTGGCCCTCTCTGCTTTCCTGCGGACTCCATCCTCAAAAGCAGCTGTTTTCGCTTTCGGCAGCCTCCGGAGCAAAAAAGACAAACGTCCAGCTTTTGCTGCCACAGCAAAGGTGCCAGCGGGGAAAAGTAATGCTGGTTCTCACTGCCTCCTGGAACCCTTTCAAATGCCCCAGACAATTTGGCCCTCTCTGCTTTCCTGCGGACTCCATCCTCAAAAGCACCTGTTTTCGCTTTCGGCAGCCTCCGGAGCAAAAAAGACAAACGTCCAGCTTTTGCTGCCACAGCAAAGGTGCCAGCGGGGAAAAGTAATGCTGGTTCTCACTGCCTCCTGGAACCCTTTCAAATGCCCCAGACAATTTGGCCCTCTCTGCTTTCCTGCGGACTCCATCCTCAAAAGCAGCTGTTTTCGCTTTCGGCAGCCTCCGGAGCAAAAAAGACAAACGTCCAGCTTTTGCTGCCACAGCAAAGGTGCCAGAGGGGAAAAGTAATGCTGGTTCTCACTGCCTCCTGGAACCTCTTCAAATGCCCCAGACAATTTGGCCCTCTCTGCTTTCCTGCGGACTCCATCCTCAAAAGCACCTGTTTTCGCTTTTGGAAACCTCCGGAGCAAAAAAGACAAACGTCCAGCTTTTGCTGCCACAGCAAAGGTGCCAGCGGGGAAAAGTAATGCTGGTTCTCACTGCCTCCTGGAACCCTTTCAAATGCCACAGACAATTTGGCCCTCTCTGCTTTCCTGCGGACTCCATCCTCAAAAGCACCTGTTTTCGCTTTCGGCAGCCTCCGGAGCAAAAAAGACAAACGTCCAGCTTTTGCTGCCACAGCAAAGATGCCAGCGGGGAAAAGTAATACTGGTTCTCACTGCCTCCTGGAACCCTTTCAAATGCCACAGACAATTTGGCCCTCTCTGCTTTCCTGCGGACTCCATCCTCAAAAGCACCTGTTTTCGCTTTCGGCAACCTCCGGAGCAAAAAAGACAAACGTCCAGCTTTTGCTGCCACAGCAAAGGTGCCAGAGGGGAAAAGTAATGCTGGTTCTCACTGCCTCCTGGAACCCTTTCAAATGCCACAGACAATTTGGCCCTCTCTGCTTTCCTGCGGACTCCATCCTCAAAAGCACCTGTTTTTGCTTTCGGCAGCCTCCGGAGCAAAAAAGACAAACGTCCAGCTTTTGCTGCCACAGCAAAGGTGCCAGCGGGGAAAAGTAATGCTGGTTCTCACTGCCTCCTGGAACCTCTTCAAATGCCCCAGACAATTTGGCCCTCTCTGCTTTCCTGCAGACTCCATCCTCAAAAGCACCTGTTTTCGCTTTTGGCAACCTCCGGAGCAAAAAAGACAAACGTCCAGCTTTTGCTGCCACAGCAAAGGTGCCAGCGGGGAAAAGTAATGCTGGTTCTCACTGCCTCCTGGAACCCTTTCAAATGCCACAGACAATTTGGCCCTCTCTGCTTTCCTGCGGACTCCATCCTCAAAAGCACCTGTTTTCGCTTTCGGCAGCCTCCGGAGCAAAAAAGACAAACGTCCAGCTTTTGCTGCCACAGCAAAGGTGCCAGCGGGGAAAAGTAATGCTGGTTCTCACTGCCTCCTGGAACCCTTTCAAATGCCCCAGACAATTTGGCCCTCTCTGCTTTCCTGTGGACTCCATCCTCAAAAGCACCTGTTTTCGCTTTCGGCAGCCTCCGGAGCAAAAAAGACAAACGTCCAGCTTTTGCTGCCACAGCAAAGGTGCCAGCGGGGAAAAAGTAATGCTGGTTCTCACTGCCTCCTGGAACCCTATCAAATGCCACAGACAATTTGGCCCTCTCTGCTTTCCTGTGGACTCTATCCTCAAAAGCACCTGTTTTCGCTTTCGGCAGCCTCCGGAGCAAAAAAGACAAACGTCCAGCTTTTGCTGCCACAGCAAAGGTGCCAGCGGGGAAAAGTAATGCTGGTTCTCACTGCCTCCTGGAACCCTTTCAAATGCCACAGACAATTTGGCCCTCTCTGCTTTCCTGCGGACTCCATCCTCAAAAGCACCTGTTTTCGCTTTCGGCAGCCTCCGGAGCAAAAAAGACAAACGTCCAGCTTTTGCTGCCACAGCAAACGTGCCAGCGGGGAAAAGTAATGCTGGTTCTCACTGCCTCCTGGAACTCCTTCAAATGCCCCAGACAATTTGGCTCTCTCTGCTTTCCTGCGGACTCCATCCTCAAAAGCAGCTGTTTTCGCTTTCGGCAGCCTCCGGAGCAAAAAAGACAAACGTCCAGCTTTTGCTGCCACAGCAAACGTGCCAGCGGGGAAAAGTAATGCTGGTTCTCACTGCCTCCTGGAACCTCTTCAAATGCCACAGACATTTTGGCCCTCTCTGCTTTCCTGCGGACTCCATCCTCAAAAGCACCTGTTTTCGCTTTCGGCAACCTCATGAGCAAAAAAGAGAAACGTCCAGCTTTTGCTGCCACAGCAAAGGTGCCAGCGGGGAAAAGTAATGCTGGTTCTCACTGCCTCCTGGAACTCTTTCAAATGCCACAGACAATTTGGCCCTCTCTGCTTTCCTGCGGACTCCATCCTCAAAAGCACCTGTTTTCGCTTTTGGCAACCTCCGGAGCAAAAAAGACAAACGTCCAGCTTTTGCTGCCACAGCAAAGGTGCCAGCGGGGAAAAGTAATGCTGGTTCTCACTGCCTCCTGGAACCCTTTCAAATGCCACAGACAATTTGGCCCTCTCTGCTTTCCTGCGGACTCCATCCTCAAAAGCACCTGTTTTCGCTTTCGGCAGCCTCCGGAGCAAAAAAGACAAACGTCCAGCTTTTGCTGCCACAGCAAAGATGCCAGCGGGGAAAAGTAATACTGGTTCTCACTGCCTCCTGGAACCCTTTCAAATGCCACAGACAATTTGGCCCTCTCTGCTTTCCTGCGGACTCCATCCTCAAAAGCACCTGTTTTCGCTTTCGGCAGCCTCCGGAGCAAAAAAGACAAACGTCCAGCTTTTGCTGCCACAGCAAAGGTGCCAGCGGGGAAAAGTAATGCTGGTTCTCACTGCCTCCTGGAACCCTTTCAAATGCCCCAGACAATTTGGCCCTCTCTGCTTTCCTGCGGACTCCATC
>NW_028127577.1:0-22834 GCF_965231255.1 Vanellus vanellus
GAGAGCGCGAAAAGGTGAACAAACGGTCCAGCTTTTGCTGCCACAGCAAAGGTGCCAGCGGGGAAAAGTTATGCTGGTTCTCACTGCCTCCTGGAACCCCTTCAAATGCCCCAGACAATTTGGCCCTCTCTGCTTTCCTGAGGACTCTATCCTCAAAAGCACCTTTTTTCACTTTCGGCGCTCTCTGGAGCAAAAAAGACAAACGTCCAGCTTTTGCTGCCACAGCAAAGGTGCCAGCGGGGAAAAGTGATGCTGGTTCTCACTGCCTCCTGGAACCCCTTCAAATGCCCCAGACAATTTGGCCCTCTCTGCTTTCCTGAGGACTCTATCCTCCAAAAGCACCTTTTTTCACTTTCGGCGCTCTCTGGAGCAAAAAAGACAAACGTCCAGCTTTTGCTGCCACAGCAAAGGTGCCAGCGGGGAAAAGTGATGCTGGTTCTCACTGCCTCCTGGAACCCCTTCAAATGCCCCATACAATTTGGCCCTCTCTGCTTTCCTGCGCACTCTATCCGCAAAAAGCAACTTTTTTCACTTTCGGCGCTATCTGGAGCAAAAAAGACAAACGTCCAGCTTTTGCTGCCACAGCAAAAGGTGCCAGCGGGGAAAGTGATGCTGGTTCTCACTGCCTCCTGGAACCCCTTCAAATGCCCCAGACAATTTGGCCCTCTCTGCTTTCCTGCGCACTCTATGCGCAAAAGCACCTTTTTTCACTTTCGGCGCTCTCTGGAGCAAAAAAGACAAACGTCCAGCTTTTGCTGCCACAGCAAAGGTGCCAGCGGGGAAAAGTGATGCTGGTCCTCACTGCCTCCTGGAACCCCTTCAAATGCCCCAGACAATTTGGCCCTCTCTGCTTTCCTGAGGACTCTATCCTCAAAAGCACCTTTTTCACTTTCGGCGCTCTCTGGAGCAAAAAAGACAAACGTCCAGCTTTTGCTGCCACAGCAAAAGTGCCAGCGGGGAAAAGTGATGCTGGTCCTCACTGCCTCCTGGAACCCCTTCAAATGCCCCAGACAATTTGGCCCTCTCTGCTTTCCTGAGGACTCTATCCTCAAAAGCACCTTTTTTCACTTTCGGCGCTCTCTGGAGCAAAAAAGACAAACGTCCAGCTTTTGCTGCCACAGCAAAAGTGCCAGCGGGGAAAAGTGATGCTGGTTGTCACTGCCTCCTGGAACCCCTTCAAATGCCCCAGACTATTTGGCCCTCTCTGCTTTCCTGAGCACTCTATCCTCAAAAGCACCTTTTTTCACTTTCGGCGCTCTCTGGAGCAAAAAAGACAAACGTCCAGCTTTTGCAGCCACAGCAAAAGTGCCAGCGGGGAAAAGTGATGCTGGTTGTCACTGCCTCCTGGAACCCCTTCAAATGCCCCAGACTATTTGGCCCTCTCTGCTTTCCTGAGCACTCTATCCTCAAAAGCACCTTTTTTTACATTCGGCGCTCTCTGGAGCAAAAAAGACAAACGTCCAGCTTTTGCTGCCACAGCAAAGGTGCCAGCGGGGAAAAAGTTATGCTGGTCCTCACTGCCTCCTGGAACCCCTTCAAATGCCCCAGACAATTTGGCCCTTTCTGCTTTCCTGAGGACTCTATCCGCAAAAGCACCTTTTTTCACTTTCGGCGCTCTCTGGAGCAAAAAAGACAAATATCCAGCTTTTGCTGCCACAGCAAAAGTGCCAGCGGGGAAAAGTGATGCTGGTTCTCACTGCCTCCTGGAACCCCTTCAAATGCCCCAGACAATTTGGCCCTCTCTGCTTTCCTGAGCACTCTATCCTCAAAAGCACCTTTTTTCACTTTCGGCGCTGTCTGGAGCAAAAAAGACAAACGTCCAGCTTTTGCTGCCACAGCAAACTGGTGCCAGCGGGGAAAAGTGATGCTGGTTCTCACTGCCTCCTGGAACCCCTTCAAATGCCCCAGACAATTTGGCCCTCTCTGCTTTCCTGAGGACTCTATCCTCAAAAGCACCTTTTTTCACTTTCGGCGCTCTCTGGAGCAAAAAAGACAAACGTCCAGCTTTTGCTGCCACAGCAAAAGTGCCAGCGGGGAAAAGTGATGCTGGTTCTCACTGCCTCCTGGAACCCCTTCAAATGCCCAAGACAATTTGGCCCTCTCTGCTTTCCTGAGGACTCTATCCTCAAAAGCACCTTTTTTCACTTTCGGCGCTCTCTGGAGCAAAAAAGACAAACGTCCAGGTTTTGCTGCCACAGCAAAGGTGCCAGCGGGGAAAAGTGATGCTGGTTCTCACTGCCTCCTGGAACCCCTTCAAATGCCCCAGACAATTTGGCCCTCTCTGCTTTCCTGAGCACTCTATCCTCAAAAGCACCTTTTTTCACTTTCGGCACTGTCTGGAGCAAAAAAGACAAACGTCCAGCTTTTGCTGCCACAGCAAAGGTGCCAGCGGGGAAAAGTGATGCTGGTTCTCACTGCCTCCTGGAACCCCTTCAAATGCCCCAGACAATTTGGCCCTCTCTGCTTTCCTGCGCACTCTATCCGCAACAGCACCTTTTTCACTTTCGGTGCTCTATGGAGCAAAAAGACAAACGTCCAGCTTTTGCTGCCACAGCAAAAGTGCCAGCGGGGAAAAGTGATGCTGGTTCTCACTGCCTCCTGGAACCCCTTCAAATGCCCCAGACAATTTGGCCCTCTCTGCTTTCCTGAGCACTCTATCCTCAAAAGCACCTTTTTCATTTTCGGCGCTCTCTGGAGCAAAAAAGACAAACGTCCAGCTTTTGCTGCCACAGCAAAGTGCCAGCGGGGAAAAGTGATGCTGGTTCTCACTGCCTCCTGACCCCTTCAAATGCCCCAGACAATTTGGCCCTCTCTGCTTTCCTGAGCACTCTATCCTCAAAAGCACCTTTTTTCACTTTCGGCGCTCTTGGAGCAAAAAAGACAAACGTCCAGCTTTTGCTGCCACAGCAAAGGTGCCAGCGGGGAAAAGTGATGCTGGTCCTCACTGCCTCCTGGAACCCCTTCAAATGCCCCAGACAATTTGGCCCTCTCTGCTTTCTGAGGACTCTATCCTCAAAAGCACCTTTTTTCACTTTCGGCGCTGTCTGGAGCAAAAAAGACAAACGTCCAGCTTTTGCTGCCACAGCAAAGGTGCCAGCGGGGAAAAGTGATGCTGGTCCTCACTGCCTCCTGGAACCCCTTCAAATGCCCCAGACAATTTGGCCCCTCTCTGCTTTCCTGAGGACTCTATCCTCAAAAGCACCTTTTTTCACTTTCGGCGCTCTCTGGAGCAAAAAAGACAAACGTCCAGCTTTTGCTGCAACAGCAAAGGTGCCAGCGGGGAAAAGTGATGCTGGTCCTCACTGCCTCCTGGAACCCCTTCAAATGCCCCAGACATTTTGGCCCTCTCTGCTTTCCTGAGCACTCTATCCTCAAAAGCACCTTTTTTCATTTTCGGCGCTCTCTGGAGCAAAAAAGACAAGCGTCCAGCTTTTGCTGCCACAGCAAAAGTGCCAGCGGGGAAAAGTGATGCTGGTTCTCACTGCCTCCTGGAATCCCTTCAAATGCCCCAGACAATTTGGCCCTCTCTGCTTTCCTGAGCACTCTATCCTCAAAAGCACCTTTTTTCACTTTCGGCGCTCTCTGGAGCAAAAAGACAAACGTCCAGCTTTTGCTGCCACAGCAAAGGTGCCAGCGGGGAAAAGTGATGCTGGTTCTCACTGCCTCCTGGAACCCCTTCAAATGCCCCAGACAATTTGGCCCTCTCTGCTTTCCTGCGCACTCTATCCACAAAAGCACCTTTTTTCATTTTCGGCGCTCTCTGGAGCAAAAAAGACAAACGTCCAGCTTTTGCTGCCACAGCAAAGGTGCCAGCGGGGAAAAGTGATGCTGGTTCTCACTGCCTCCTGGAACCCCTTCAAATGCCCCAGACAATTTGGCCCTCTCTGCTTTCCTGAGGACTCTATCCTCAAAAGCACCTTTTTTCACTTTCGGCGCTGTCTGGAGCAAAAAAGACAAACGTCCAGCTTTTGCTGCCACAGCAAAGGTGCCAGCGGGGAAAAGTGATGCTGGTCCTCACTGCCTCCTGGAACCCCTTCAAATGCCCCAGACAATTTGGCCCTCTCTGCTTTCCTGAGGACTCTATCCTCAAAAGCACCTTTTTTCACTTTCGGCGCTGTCTGGAGCAAAAAAGACAAACGTCCAGCTTTTGCTGCCACAGCAAAGGTGCCAGCGGGGAAAAGTGATGCTGGTTCTCACTGCCTCCTGGAACCCCTTCAAATGCCCCAGACAATTTGGCCCTCTCTGCTTTCCTGAGGACTCTATCCTCAAAAGCACCTTTTTTCACTTTCGGCGCTCTCTGGAGCAAAAAAGACAAACGTCCAGCTTTTGCTGCCACAGGAAAGGTGCCAGCGGGGAAAAGTGATGCTGGTCCTCACTGCCTCCTGGAACACCTTCAAATGCCCCAGACAATTTGGCCCTCTCTGCTTTCCTGAGGACTCTATCCTCAAAAGCACCTTTTTTCACTTTCGGCGCTGTCTGGAGCAAAAAAGACAAACGTCCAGCTTTTGCTGCCACAGCAAAGGTGCCAGCGGGGAAAAGTGATGCTGGTTCTCACTGCCTCCTGGAACCCCTTCAAATGCCACAGACAATTTGGCCCTCTCTGCTTTCCTGAGCATTCTATCCTCAAAAGCACCTTTTTTCACTTTCGGCGCTCTCTGGAGCAAAAAAGACAAACGTCCAGCTTTTGCTGCCACAGCAAAAGTGCCAGCGGGGAAAAGTGATGCTGGTTCTCACTGCCTCCTGGAACCCCTTCAAATGCCCCAGACAATTTGGCCCTCTCTGCTTTCCTGAGGACTCTATCCTCAAAAGCACCTTTTTTCACTTCCGGCGCTGTCTGCAGCAAAAAATACAAACGTCCAGCTTTTGCTGCCACAGCAAAGGTGCCAGCGGGGAAAAGTGATGCTGGTTCTCACTGCCTCCTGGAACCCCTTCAAATGCCCCAGACAATTTGGCCCTCTCTGCTTTTCTGAGGACTCTATCCTCAAAAGCACCTTTTTTCACTTTCGGCGCTCTCTGGAGCAAAAAAGACAAACGTCCAGCTTTTGCTGCCACAGCAAAAGTGCCAGCGGGGAAAAGTGATGCTGGTTGTCACTGCCTCCTGGAACCCCTTCAAATGCCCAAGACAATTTGGCCCTCTCTGCTTTCCTGAGGACTCTATCCTCAAAAGCACCTTTTTTCACTTTCGGCGCTCTCTGGAGCAAAAAAGACAAACGTCCAGCTTTTGCTGCCACAGCAAAGGTGCCAGCGGGGAAAAGTGATGCTGGTTCTCACTGCCTCCTGGAACCCCTTCAAATGCCCCAGACAATTTGGCCCTCTCTGCTTTCCTGAGCACTCTATCCTCAAAAGCACCTTTTCTCACTTTCGGCACTGTCTGGAGCAAAAAAGACAAACGTCCAGCTTTTGCTGCCACAGCAAAGGTGCCAGCGGGGAAAAGTGATGCTGGTTCTCACTGCCTCCTGGAACCCCTTCAAATGCCCCAGAAAATTTGGCCCTCTCTGCTTTCCTGCGCACTCTATCCGCAAAAGCACCTTTTTTCACTTTCAGCGCTCTCTGGAGCAAAAAAGACAAACGTCCAGCTTTTACTGCCACAGCAAAAGTGCCAGCAGGGAAAAGTGATGCTGGTTCTCACTGCCTCCTGGAACCCCTTCAAATGCCCCAGACAATTTGGCCCTCTCTGCTTTCCTGAGCACTCTATCCTCAAAAGCACCTTTTTTCACTTTCGGCGCTCTCTGGAGCAAAAAAGACAAACGTCCAGCTTTTGCTGCCACAGCAAAGGTGCCAGCGGGGAAAAGTGATGCTGGTCCTCACTGCCTCCTGGAACCCCTTCAAATGCCCCAGACAATTTGGCCCTCTCTGCTTTCCTGAGCACTCTATCCTCAAAAGCACCTTTTTTCATTTTCGGCGCTCTCTGGAGCAAAAAATACAAGCGTCCAGCTTTTGCTGCCACAGCAAAAGTGCCAGCGGGGAAAAGTGATGCTGGTTCTCACTGCCTCCTGGAACCCCTTCAAATGCCCCAGACAATTTGGCCCTCTCTGCTTTCCTGAGCACTCTATCCTCAAAAGCACCTTTTTTCACTTTCGGCGCTCTCTGGAGCAAAAAAGACAAACGTCCAGCTTTTGCTGCCACAGCAAAGGTGCCAGCGGGGAAAAGTGATGCTGGTTCTCACTGCCTCCTGGAACCCCTTCAAATGCCCCAGACAATTTGGCCCTCTCTGCTTTCCTGCGCACTCTATCCACAAAAGCACCTTTTTTCACTTTCGGCGCTCTCTGGAGCAAAAAAGACAAACGTCCAGCTTTTGCTGCCACAGCAAAGGTGCCAGCGGGGAAAAGTGATGCTGCTCCTCACTGCCTCCTGGAACCCCTTCAAATGCCCCAGACAATTTGGCCCTCTCTGCTTTCCTGAGGACTCTATCCTCAAAAGCACCTTTTTTCACTTTCAGCGCTCTCTGGAGCAAAAAAGACAAACGTCCAGCTTTTGCTGCCACAGGAAAGGTGCCAGCGGGGAAAAGTGATGCTGGTTCTCACTGCCTCCTGGAACCCCTTCAAATGCCCCAGACAATTTGGCCCTCTCTGCTTTCCTGAGGACTCTATCCTCAAAAGCACCTTTTTTCACTTTCGGCGCTCTCTGGAGCAAAAAAGACAAACGTCCAGCTTTTGCTGCCACAGCAAAGGTGCCAGCGGGGAAAAGTGATGCTGGTCCTCACTGCCTCCTGGAACCCCTTCAAATGCCCCAGACAATTTGGCCCTCTCTGCTTTCCGGAGGACTCTATCCTCAAAAGCACCTTTTTTCACTTTCGGCGCTCTCTGGAGCAAAAAAGACAAACGTCCAGCTTTTGCTGCCACAGCAAAGGTGCCAGCGGGGAAAAGTGATGCTGGTTCTCACTGCCTCCTGGAACCCCTTCAAATGCCCCAGACAATTTGGCCCTCTCTGCTTTCCTGAGGACTCTATCCTCAAAAGCACCTTTTTTCACTTTCGGCGCTCTCTGGAGCAAAAAAGACAAACGTCCAGCTTTTACTGCCACAGCAAAGATGCCAGCGGGGAAAAGTGATGCTGGTTCTCACTGCCTCCTGGAACCCCTTCAAATGCCCCAGACAATTTGGCCCTCTCTGCTTTCCTGAGGACTCTATCCTCAAAAGCACCTTTTTTCACTTTCGGCGCTCTCTGGAGCAAAAAAGACAAACGTCCAGCTTTTGCTGCCACAGCAAAGGTGCCAGCGGGGAAAAGTGATGCTGGTCCTCACTGCATCCTGGAACCCTTTCAAATGCCCCAGACAATTTGGCCCTCTCTGCTTTCCTGAGGACTTTATCCTCAAAAGCACCTTTTTTCACTTTCGGCGCTGTCTGGAGCAAAAAAAGACAAACGTCCAGCTTTGGCTGCCACAGCAAAGGTGCCAGCGGGGAAAAGTGATGCTGGTTCTCACTGCCTCCTGGAACCCCTTCAAATGCCCCAGACAATTTGGCCCTCTCTGCTTTCCTGAGGACTCTATCCTCAAAAGCACCTTTTTTCACTTTCGGCGCTCTCTGGAGCAAAAAAGACAAACGTCCAGCTTTTTCTGCCACAGCAAAGGTGCCAGCGGGGAAAAGTGATGCTGGTCCTCACTGCCTCCTGGAACCCCTTCAAATGCCCCAGACAATTTGGCCCTCTCTGCTTTCCTGAGGACTTTATCCTCAAAAGCACCTTTTTTCACTTTCGGCGCTCTCTGGAGCAAAAAAGACAAACGTCCAGCTTTTGCTGCCACAGCAAAGGTGCCAGCGGGGAAAAGTGATGCTGGTCCTCACTGCCTCCTGGAACCCCTTCAAATGCCCCAGACAATTTGGCCCTCTCTGCTTTCCTGAGGACTCTATCCTCAAAAGCACCTTTTTTCACTTTCGGCGCTGTCAGGAGCAAAAAAGACAAACGTCCAGCTTTTGCTGCCACAGCAAAGGTGCCAGCGGGGAAAAGTGATGCTGGTTCTCACTGCCTCCTGGAACCCCTTCAAATGCCCCAGACAATTTGGCCCTCTCTGCTTTCCTGAGCACTCTATCCTCAAAAGCACCTTTTTTCACTTTCGGCGCTCTCTGGAGCAAAAAAGACAAACGTCCAGCTTTTGCTGCCACAGCAAAGGTGCCAGCGGGGAAAAGTGATGCTGGTTCTCACTGCCTCCTGGAACCCCTTCAAATGCCCCAGACAATTTGGCCCTCTCTGCTTTCCTGAGGACTCTATCCTCAAAAGCACCTTTTTTCACTTTCGGCGCTCTCTGGAGCAAAAAAAAGACAAACGTCCAGCTTTTGCTGCCACAGCAAAGGTGCCAGCGGGGAAAAGTGATGCTGGTTCTCACTGCCTCCTGGAACCCCTTCAAATGCCCCAGACAATTTGGCCCTCTCTGCTTTCCTGCGCATTCTATCCGCAAAAGCACCTTTTTTCACTTTCGGCGCTCTCTGGAGAAAAAAAGACAAACGTCCAGCTTTTGCTGCCACAGCAAAGGTGCCAGCGGGGAAAAGTGATGCTGGTCCTCACTGCCTCCTGGAACCCCTTCAAATGCCCCAGACAATTTGGCCCTCTCTGCTTTCCTGTGGACTCTATCCTCAAAAGCACCTTTTTCCACTTTCGGCGCTGTCTGGAGCAAAAAAGACAAACGTCCAGCTTTTGCTGCCACAGCAAAGGTGCCAGCGGGGAAAAGTGATGCTGGTTCTCACTGCCTCCTGGAACCCCTTCAAATGCCCCAGACAATTTGGCCCTCTCTGCTTTCCTGCGCACTCTATCCGCAAAAGCACCTTTTTTCACTTTCGGCGCTCTCTGGAGCAAAAAAGACAAACGTCCAGCTTTTGCTGCCACAGCAAAGGTGCCAGCGGGGAAAAGTGATGCTGGTTCTCACTGCCTCCTGGAACCCCTTCAAATGCCCCAGACAATTTGGCCCTCTCTGCTTTCCTGCGCACTCTATCCGCAAAAGCACCTTTTTTCACTTTCGGCGCTCTCTGGAGAAAAAAAGACAAACGTCCAGCTTTTGCTGCCACAGCAAAGGTGCCAGCGGGGAAAAGTGATGCTGGTTCTCACTGCCTCCTGGAACCCCTTCAAATGCCCCAGACAATTTGGCCCTCTCTGCTTTCCTGAGGACTCTATCCTCAAAAGCACCTTTTTTCACTTTCGGCGCTCTCTGGAGCAAAAAAGACAAACGTCCAGCTTTTGCTGCCACAGCAAAGGTGCCAGCAGGGAAAAGTGATGCTGGTCCTCACTGCCTCCTGGAACCCCTTCAAATGCCCCAGACAATTTGGCCCTCTCTGCTTTCCTGAGGACTTTATCCTCAAAAGCACCTTTTTTCACTTTCGGCGCTCTCTGGAGCAAAAAAGACAAACGTCCAGCTTTTGCTGCCACAGCAAAGGTGCCAGCGGGGAAAAGTGATGCTGGTCCTCACTGCCTCCTGGAACCCCTTCAAATGCCCCAGACAATTTGGCCCTCTCTGCTTTCCTGAGGACTCTATCCTCAAAAGCACCTTTTTTCACTTTCGGCGCTCTCTGGAGCAAAAAAGACCAACGTCCAGCTTTTGCTGCCACAGCAAAGGTGCCAGCGGGGAAAAGTGATGCTGGTCCTCACTGCCTCCTGGAACCCCTTCAAATGCCCCAGACAATTTGGCCCTCTCTGCTTTCCTGAGGACTCTATCCTCAAAAGCACCTTTTTTCACTTTCGGCGCTCTCTGGAGCAAAAAAGACAAACGTCCAGCTTTTGCTGCCAGAGCAAAGGTGCCAGCGGGGAAAAGTGATGCTGGTCCTCACTGCATCCTGGAACCCCTTCAAATGCCCCAGACAATTTGGCCCTCTCTGCTTTCCTGAGGACTCTATCCTCAAAAGCACCTTTTTTCACTTTCGGCGCTCTCTGGAGCAAAAACGAAAAACGTCCAGCTTTTGCTGCCACAGCAAAAGTGCCAGCGGGAAAAAGTGATGCTGGTTCTCACTGCCTCCTGGAACCCCTTCAAATGCCCCAGACAATTTGGCCCTCTCTGCTTTCCTGAGGACTCTATCCTCAAAAGCACCTTTTTTCACTTTCGGCGCTGTATGGATCAAAAAAGACAAACGTCCAGCTTTTGCTGCCACAGCAAAGGTGCCAGCGGGGAAAAGTGATGCTGGTCCTCACTGCCTCCTGGAACCCCTTCAAATGCCCCAAACAATTTGGCCCTCTCTGCTTTTCTGAGGACTTTATCCTCAAAAGCACCTTTTTTCACTTTCGGCGCTGTCTGGAGCAAAAAAGACAAACGTCCAGCTTTTGCTGCCACAGCAAAGGTGCCAGCGGGGAAAAGGTATGCTGGTCCTCACTGCCTCCTGGAACCCCTTCAAATGCCCCAGACAATTTGGCCCTCTCTGCTTTCCTGAGGACTCTATCGTCAAAAGCACCTTTTTTCACTTTCGGCGCTCTCTGGAGCAAAAAAGACAAACGTCCAGCTTTTGCTGCCACAGCAAAGGTGCCAGCGGGGAAAAGTGATGCTGGTTCTCACTGCCTCCTGGAACCCCTTCAAATGCCCCAGACAATTTGGCCCTCTCTGCTTTCCTGAGCACTCTATCCTCAAAAGCACCTTTTTTCACTTTCGGCGCTCTCTGGAGCAAAAAAGACAAACGTCCAGCTTTTGCTGCCACAGCAAAGGTGCCAGCGGGGAAAAGTGATGCTGGTTCTCACTGCCTCCTGGAACCCCTTCAAATGCCCCAGACAATTTGGCCCTCTCTGCTTTCCTGAGGACTTTATCCTCAAAAGCACCTTTTTTCACTTTCGGCGCTCTCTGGAGCAAAAAAAAGACAAACGTCCAGCTTTTGCTGCCACAGCAAAGGTGCCAGCGGGGAAAAGTGATGCTGGTTCTCACTGCCTCCTGGAACCCCTTCAAATGCCCCAGACAATTTGGCCCTCTCTGCTTTCCTGCGCATTCTATCCGCAAAAGCACCTTTTTTCACTTTCGGCGCTCTCTGGAGAAAAAAAGACAAACGTCCAGCTTTTGCTGCCACAGCAAAGGTGCCAGCGGGGAAAAGTGATGCTGGTCCTCACTGCCTCCTGGAACCCCTTCAAATGCCCCAGACAATTTGGCCCTCTCTGCTTTCCTGTGGACTCTATCCTCAAAAACACCTTTTTCCACTTTCGGCGCTGTCTGGAGCAAAAAAGACAAACGTCCAGCTTTTGCTGCCACAGCAAAGGTGCCAGCGGGGAAAAGTGATGCTGGTTCTCACTGCCTCCTGGAACCCCTTCAAATGCCCCAGACAATTTGGCCCTCTCTGCTTTCCTGCGCACTCTATCCGCAAAAGCACCTTTTTTCACTTTCGGCGCTCTCTGGAGCAAAAAAGACAAACGTCCAGCTTTTGCTGCCACAGCAAAAGTGCCAGCGGGGAAAAGTGATGCTGGTTCTCACTGCCTCCTGGAACCCCTTCAAATGCCCCAGACAATTTGGCCCTCTCTTCTTTCCTGCGCACTCTATCCGCAAAAGCACCTTTTTTCACTTTCGGCGCTCTCTGGAGAAAAAAAGACAAACGTCCAGCTTTTGCTGCCACAGCAAAGGTGCCAGCGGGGAAAAGTGATGCTGGTCCTCACTGCCTCCTGGAACCCCTTCAAATGCCCCAGACAATTTGGCCCTCTCTGCTTTCCTGAGGACTCTATCCTCAAAAGCACCTTTTTCCACTTTCGGCGCTGTCTGGAGCAAAAAAGACAAACGTCCAGCTTTTGCTGCCACAGCAAAGGTGCCAGCGGGGAAAAGTGATGCTGGTTCTCACTGCCTCCTGGAAGCCCTTCAAATGCCCCAGACAATTTGGCCCTCTCTGCTTTCCTGCGCACTCTATCCGCAAAAGCACCTTTTTTCACTTTCGGCGCTGTCTGGAGCAAAAAAGACAAACGTCCAGCTTTTGCTGCCACAGCAAAAGTGCCAGCGGGGAAAAGTGATGCTGGTTCTCACTGCCTCCTGGAACCCCTTCAAATGCCCCAGACAATTTGGCCCTCTCTGCTTTCCTGCGCACTCTATCCGCAAAAGCACCTTTTTTCACTTTCGGCGCTCTCTGGAGAAAAAAAGACAAACGTCCAGCTTTTGCTGCCACAGCAAAGGTGCCAGCGGGGAAAAGTGATGCTGGTCCTCACTGCCTCCTGGAACCCCTTCAAATGCCCCAGACAATTTGGCCCTCTCTGCTTTCCTGAGGACTCTATCCTCAAAAGCACCTTTTTTCACTTTCGGCGCTCTCTGGAGCAAAAAAGACAAACGTCCAGCTTTTGCTGCCACAGCAAAGGTGCCAGCGGGGAAAAGTGATGCTGGTCCTCACTGCCTCCTGGAACCCCTTCAAATGCCCCAGACAATTTGGCCCTCTCTGCTTTCCTGAGGACTTTATCCTCAAAAGCACCTTTTTTCACTTTCGGCGCTCTCTGGAGCAAAAAAGACAAACGTCCAGCTTTTGCTGCCACAGCAAAGGTGCCAGCGGGGAAAAGTGATGCTGGTCCTCACTGCCTCCTGGAACCCCTTCAAATGCCCCAGACAATTTGGCCCTCTCTGCTTTCCTGAGGACTCTATCCTCAAAAGCACCTTTTTTCACTTTCGGCGCTCTCTGGAGCAAAAACGAAAAACGTCCAGCTTTTGCTGCCAGAGCAAAAGTGCCAGCGGGAAAAAGTGATGCTGGTTCTCACTGCCTCCTGGAACCCCTTCAAATGCCCCAGACAATTTGGCCCTCTCTGCTTTCCTGAGGACTCTATCCTCAAAAGCACCTTTTTTCACTTTCGGCGCTCTCTGGAGCAAAAAAGACAAACGTCCAGCTTTTGCTGCCACAGCAAAGGTGCCAGCGGGGAAAAGTGATGCTGGTCCTCACTGCCTCCTGGAACCCCTTCAAATGCCCCAGACAATTTGGCCCTCTCTGCTTTTCTGAGGACTTTATCCTCAAAAGCACCTTTTTTCACTTTCGGCGCTGTCTGGAGCAAAAAAGACAAACGTCCAGCTTTTGCTGCCACAGCAAAGGTGCCAGCGGGGAAAAGGTATGCTGGTCCTCACTGCCTCCTGGAACCCCTTCAAATGCCCCAGACAATTTGGCCCTCTCTGCTTTCCTGAGGACTCTATCCTCAAAAGCACCTTTTTTCACTTTCGGCGCTCTCTGGAGCAAAAAAAAGACAAACGTCCAGCTTTTGCTGCCACAGCAAAGGTGCCAGCGGGGAAAAGTGATGCTGGTTCTCACTGCCTCCTGGAACCCCTTCAAATGCCCCAGACAATTTGGCCCTCTCTGCTTTCCTGCGCATTCTATCCGCAAAAGCTCCTTTTTTCACTTTCGGCGCTCTCTGGAGAAAAAAAGACAAACGTCCAGCTTTTGCTGCCACAGCAAAGGTGCCAGCGGGGAAAAGTGATGCTGGTCCTCACTGCCTCCTGGAACCCCTTCAAATGCCCCAGACAATTTGGCCCTCTCTGCTTTCCTGTGGACTCTATCCTCAAAAACACCTTTTTCCACTTTCGGCGCTGTCTGGAGCAAAAAAGACAAACGTCCAGCTTTTGCTGCCACAGCAAAGGTGCCAGCGGGGAAAAGTGATGCTGGTTCTCACTGCCTCCTGGAACCCCTTCAAATGCCCCAGACAATTTGGCCCTCTCTGCTTTCCTGCGCACTCTATCCGCAAAAGCACCTTTTTTCACTTTCGGCGCTCTCTGGAGCAAAAAAGACAAACGTCCAGCTTTTGCTGCCACAGCAAAAGTGCCAGCGGGGAAAAGTGATGCTGGTTCTCACTGCCTCCTGGAACCCCTTCAAATGCCCCAGACAATTTGTCCCTCTCTGCTTTCCTGCGCACTCTATCCGCAAAAGCACCTTTTTTCACTTTCGGCGCTCTCTGGAGAAAAAAAGACAAACGTCCAGCTTTTGCTGCCACAGCAAAGGTGCCAGCGGGGAAAAGTGATGCTGGTCCTCACTGCCTCCTGGAACCCCTTCAAATGCCCCAGACAATTTGGCCCTCTCTGCTTTCCTGAGCACTCTATCCTCAAAAGCACCTTTTTCCACTTTCGGCGCTGTCTGGAGCAAAAAAGACAAACGTCCAGCTTTTGCTGCCACAGCAAAGGTGCCAGCGGGGAAAAGTGATGCTGGTTCTCACTGCCTCCTGGAACCCCTTCAAATGCCCCAGACAATTTGGCCCTCTCTGCTTTCCTGCGCACTCTATCCGCAAAAGCACCTTTTTTCACTTTCGGCGCTCTCTGGAGCAAAAAAGACAAACGTCCAGCTTTTGCTGCCACAGCAAAAGTGCCAGCGGGGAAAAGTGATGCTGGTTCTCACTGCCTCCTGGAACCCCTTCAAATGCCCCAGACAATTTGGCCCTCTCTGCTTTCCTGCGCACTCTATCCGCAAAAGCACCTTTTTTCACTTTCGGCGCTCTCTGGAGAAAAAAAGACAAACGTCCAGCTTTTGCTGCCACAGCAAAGGTGCCAGCGGGGAAAAGTGATGCTGGTCCTCACTGCCTCCTGGAACCCCTTCAAATGCCCCAGACAATTTGGCCCTCTCTGCTTTCCTGAGGACTCTATCCTCAAAAGCACCTTTTTTCACTTTCGGCGCTCTCTGGAGCAAAAAAGACAAACGTCCAGCTTTTGCTGCCACAGCAAAGGTGCCAGCGGGGAAAAGTGATGCTGGTCCTCACTGCCTCCTGGAACCCCTTCAAATGCCCCAGACAATTTGGCCCTCTCTGCTTTCCTGAGGACTTTATCCTCAAAAGCACCTTTTTTCACTTTCGGCGCTCTCTGGAGCAAAAAAGACAAACGTCCAGCTTTTGCTGCCACAGCAAAGGTGCCAGCGGGGAAAAGTGATGCTGGTCCTCACTGCCTCCTGGAACCCCTTCAAATGCCCCAGACAATTTGGCCCTCTCTGCTTTCCTGAGGACTCTATCCTCAAAAGCACCTTTTTTCACTTTCGGCGCTCTCTGGAGCAAAAAAGAAAAACGTCCAGCTTTTGCTGCCAGAGCAAAAGTGCCAGCGGGAAAAAGTGATGCTGGTTCTCACTGCCTCCTGGAACCCCTTCAAATGCCCCAGACAATTTGGCCCTCTCTGCTTTCCTGAGGACTCTATCCTCAAAAGCACCTTTTTTCACTTTCGGCGCTGTATGGAGCAAAAAAGACAAACGTCCAGCTTTTGCTGCCACAGCAAAGGTGCCAGCGGGGAAAAGTGATGCTGGTCCTCACTGCCTCCTGGAACCCCTTCAAATGCCCCAGACAATTTGGCCCTCTCTGCTTTTCTGAGGACTTTATCCTCAAAAGCACCTTTTTTCACTTTCGGCGCTGTCTGGAGCAAAAAAGACAAACGTCCAGCTTTTGCTGCCACAGCAAAGGTGCCAGCGGGGAAAAGGTATGCTGGTCCTCACTGCCTCCTGGAACCCCTTCAAATGCCCCAGACAATTTGGCCCTCTCTGCTTTCCTGAGGACTCTATCCTCAAAAGCACCTTTTTTCACTTTCGGCGCTCTCTGGAGCAAAAAAGACAAACGTCCAGCTTTTGCTGCCACAGCAAAAGTGCCAGCGGGGAAAAGTGATGCTGGTTCTCACTGCCTCCTGGAACCCCTTCAAATGCCCCAGACAATTTGGCCCTCTCTGCTTTCCTGAGCACTCTATCCTC
Source organism: Vanellus vanellus (assembly GCF_965231255.1). Taxonomy (NCBI): domain Eukaryota; kingdom Metazoa; phylum Chordata; class Aves; order Charadriiformes; family Charadriidae; genus Vanellus; species Vanellus vanellus. Next base: position 15,552 of record NW_028127577.1, read on the forward strand.
AAAAGAACCTTTTTTCACTTTCGGCGCTCTCTGGAGCAAAAACGACAAACGTCCAGCTTTTGCTGCCACAGCAAAAGTGCCAGAGGGGAAAAGTGATGCTGGTTCTCACTGCCTCCTGGAACCCCTTCAAATGCCCCAGACAATTTGGCCCTCTCTGCTTTCCTGAGCACTCTATCCTCAAAAGCACCTTTTTTCACTTTCGGCGCTCTCTGGAGCAAAGAAGACAAACGTCCAGCTTTTGCTGCCACAGCAAAGGTGCCAGCGGGGAAAAGTGATGCTGGTTCTCACTGCCTCCTGGAACCCCTTCAAATGCCCCAGACAATTTGGCCCTCTCTGCTTTCCTGAGGACTCTATCCTCAAAAGCACCTTTTTTCACTTTCGGCGCTCTCTGGAGCAAAAAAGACAAACGTCCAGCTTTTGCTGCCACAGCAAAAGTGCCAGCGGGGAAAAGTGATGCTGGTTCTCACTGCCTCCTGGGACCCATTCCAATGCCCCAGACAATTTGGCCCTCTCTGCTTTCCTGAGGACTCTATCCTCAAAAGCACCTTTTTTCACTTTCGGCGCTCTCTGGAGCAAAAAAGACAAACGTCCAGCTTTTGCTGCCACAGCAAAGGTGCCAGCGGGGAAAAGTGATGCTGGTTCTCACTGCCTCCTGGAACCCCTTCAAATGCCCCAGACAATTTGGCCCTCTCTGCTTTCCTGAGCACTCTATCCTCAAAAGCACCTTTTTTCACTTTCGGCGCTCTCTGGAGCAAAAAAGACAAACGTCCAGCTTTTGCTGCCACAGCAAAGGTGCCAGCGGGGAAAAGTGATGCTGGTTCTCACTGCCTCCTGGAACCCCTTCAAATGCCCCAGACAATTTGGCCCTCTCTGCTTTCCTGAGGACTCTATCCTCAAAAGCACCTTTTTTCACTTTCGGCGCTCTCTGGAGCAAAAACGAAAAACGTCCAGCTTTTGCTGCCACAGCAAAAGTGCCAGCGGGAAAAAGTGATGCTGGTTCTCACTGCCTCCTGGAACCCCTTCAAATGCCCCAGACAATTTGGCCCTCTCTGCTTTCCTGAGGACTCTATCCTCAAAAGCACCTTTTTTCACTTTCGGCGCTCTCTGGAGCAAAAAAGACAAACATCCAGCTTTGCTGCCACAGCAAAGGTGCCAGCGGGGAAAAGTGATGCTGGTCCTCACTGCCTCCTGGAACCCCTTCAAATGCCCCAGACAATTTGGCCCTCTCTGCTTTCCTGAGGACTCTATCCTCAAAAGCACCTTTTTTCACTTTCGGCGCTCTCTGGAGCATAAACGAAAAACGTCCAGCTTTTGCTGCCACAGCAAAAGTGCCAGCGGGAAAAAGTGATGCTGGTTCTCACTGCCTCCTGGAACCCCTTCAAACGCCCCAGACAATTTGGCCCTCTCTGCTTTCCTGAGGACTCTATCCTCAAAAGCACCTTTTTTCACTTTCGGCGCTCTCTGGATCAAAAAAGACAAACATACAGCTTTTGCTGCCACAGCAAAGGTGCCAGTTGGGAAAAGTGATGCTGGTCCTCACTGCCTCCTGGAACCCCTTCAAATGCCCCAGACAATTTGGCCCTCTCTGCTTTTCTGAGGACTTTATCCTCAAAAGCACCTTTTTTCACTTTCGGCGCTCTCTGGAGCAAAAAAGACAAACGTCCAGCTTTTGCTGCCACAGCAAAGGTGCCAGCGGGGAAAAGTGATGCTGGTTCTCACTGCCTCCTGGAACCCCTTCAAACGCCCCAGACAATTTGGCCCTCTCTGCTTTCCTGAGGACTCTATCCTCAAAAGCACCTTTTTTCACTTTCGGCGCTCTCTGGAGCAAAAAAGACAAACGTCCAGCTTTTGCTGCCACAGCAAAAGTGCCAGCTCGGAAAAGTGATGCTGGTTCTCACTGCCTCCTGGAACCCCTTCAAATGCCCCAGACAATTTGGCCCTCTCTGCTTTCCTGAGGACTCTATCCTCAAAAGCACCTTTTTTCACTTTCGGCGCTGTATGGAGCAAAAAAGACAAACGTCCAGCTTTTGCTGCCACAGCAAAGGTGCCAGCGGGGAAAAGTGATGCTGGTCCTCACTGCCTCCTGGAACCCCTTCAAATGCCCCAGACAATTTGGCCCTCTCTGCTTTCCTGAGGACTTTATCCTCAAAAGCACCTTTTTTCACTTTCGGCGCTCTCTGGAGCAAAAAAGACAAACGTCCAGCTTTTGCTGCCACAGGAAAGGTGCCAGCGGGGAAAAGTGATGCTGGTCCTCACTGCCTCCTGGAACCCCTTCAAATGCCCCAGACAATTTGGCCCTCTCTGCTTTCCTGAGGACTCTATCCTCAAAAGCACCTTTTTTCACTTTCGGCGCTCTCTGGAGCAAAAAAGACAAACGTCCAGCTTTTGCTGCCACAGCAAAGGTGCCAGCGGGGAAAAGTGATGCTGGTTCTCACTGCCTCCTGGAACCCCTTCAAATGCCCCAGACAATTTGGCCCTCTCTGCTTTCCTGCGCACTCTATCCGCAAAACCACCTTTTTTCACTTTCGGCGCTGTCTGGAGCAAAAAAGACAAACGTCCAGCTTTTGCTGCCACAGCAAAAGTGCCAGCGGGGAAAAGTGATGCTGGTTCTCACTGCCTCCTGGAACCCCTTCAAATGCCCCAGACAATTTGGCCCTCTCTGCTTTCCTGAGGACTCTATCCTCAAAAGCACCTTTTTTCACTTCCGGCGCTCTCTGGAGCAAAAAAGACAAACGTCCAGCTTTTGCTGCCACAGCAAAAGTGCCAGCTCGGAAAAGTGATGCTGGTTCTAACTGCCTCCTGGAACCCCTTCAAATGCCCCAGACAATTTGGCCCTCTCTGCTTTCCTGAGGACTCTATCCGCAAAAGCACCTTTTTTCACTTTCGGCGCTCTCTGGAGCAAAAAAGACAAACGTCCAGCTTTTGCTGCCACAGCAAAGGTGCCAGCGGGGAAAAGTGATGCTGGTCCTCACTGCCTCCTGGAACCCCTTCAAATGCCCCAGACAATTTGGCCCTCTCTGCTTTCCTGGGGACTCTATCCTCAAAAGCACCTTTTTTCACTTTCGGCGCTCTCTGGAGCAAAAAAGACAAACGTCCAGCTTTTGCTGCCACAGCAAAAGTGCCAGCGGGGAAAAGTGATGCTGGTTCTCACTGCCTCCTGGAACCCCTTCAAATGCCCCAGACTATTTGGCCCTCTCTGCTTTCCTGAGCACTCTATCCTCAAAAGCACCTTTTTTCACTTTCGGCGCTCTCTGGAGCAAAAAAGACAAACGTCCAGCTTTTGCTGCCACAGCAAAGGTGCCAGCGGGGAAAAGTGATGCTGGTTCTCACTGCCTCCTGGAACCCCTTCAAATGCCCCAGACAATTTGGCCCTCTCTGCTTTCCTGAGCACTCTATCCTCAAAAGCACCTTTTTTCACTTTCGGCGCTGTCTGGAGCAAAAAAGACAAACGTCCAGCTTTTGCTGCCACAGCAAAGGTGCCAGCGGGGAAAAGTGATGCTGGTTCTCACTGCCTCCTGGAACCCCTTCAAATGCCCCAGACAATTTGGCCCTCTCTGCTTTCCTGAGCACTCTATCCTCAAAAGCACCTTTTCTCACTTTCGGCGCTCTCTGGAGCAAAAAAGACAAACGTCCAGCTTTTGCTGCCACAGCAAAAGTGCCAGCGGGGAAAACTGATGCTGGTTCTCACTGCCTCCTGGAACCCCTTCAAATGCCCCAGACAATTTGGCCCCCTCTGCTTTCCTGAGCATTCTATCCTCAAAAGCAACTTTTTTTCACTTTCGGCGCTCTCTGGAGCAAAAAAGACAAACGTCCAGCTTTTGCTGCCACAGCAAAAGTGCCAGCGGGGAAAAGTGATGCTGGTCCTCACTGCCTCCTGGAACCCCTTCAAATGCCCCAGACAATTTGGCCCTCTCTGCTTTCCTGAGCACTCTATCCTCAAAAGCACCTTTTTTCACTTTCGGCGCTCTCTGGAGCAAAAAAGACAAACGTCCAGCTTTTGCTGCCACAGCAAAGGTGCCAGCGGGGAAAAGTGATGCTGGTTCTCACTGCCTCCTGGAACCCCTTCAAATGCCCCAGACAATTTGGCCCTCTCTGCTTTCCTGAGCACTCTATCCTCAAAAGCACCTTTTTTCACTTTCGGCGCTGTCTGGAGCAAAAAAGACAAACGTCCAGCTTTTGCTGCCACAGCAAAGGTGCCAGCGGGGAAAAGTGATGCTGGTCCTCACTGCCTCCTGGAACCCCTTCAAATGCCCCAGACAATTTGGCCCTCTCTGCTTTCCTGAGGACTCTATCCTCAAAAGCACCTTTTTTCACTTTCGGCGCTCTCTGGAGCAAAAAAGACAAACGTCCAGCTTTTGCTGCCACAGCAAAAGTGCCAGCGGGGAAAAGTGATGCTGGTTCTCACTGCCTCCTGGAACCCCTTCAAATGCCCCAGACAATTTGGCCCTCTCTGCTTTCCTGAGCACTCTATCCTCAAAAGCACCTTTTTCACTTTCGGCGCTCTCTGGAGCATAAACGAAAAACGTCCAGCTTTTGCTGCCACAGCAAAAGTGCCAGCGGGAAAAAGTGATGCTGGTTCTCACTGCCTCCTGGAACCCCTTCAAACGCCCCAGACAATTTGGCCCTCTCTGCTTTCCTGAGGACTCTATCCTCAAAAGAACCTTTTTTCACTTTCGGCGCTCTCTGGATCAAAAAAGACAAACATACAGCTTTTGCTGCCACAGCAAAGGTGCCAGCGGGGAAAAGTGATGCTGGTCCTCACTGCCTCCTGGAAACCCCTTCAAATGCCCCAGACAATTTGGCCCTCTCTGCTTTTCTGAGGACTTTATCCTCAAAAGCACCTTTTTTCACTTTCGGCGCTCTCTGGAGCAAAAAAGACAAACGTCCAGCTTTTGCTGCCACAGCAAAGGTGCCAGCGGGGAAAAGTGATGCTGGTTCTCACTGCCTCCTGGAACCCCTTCAAACGCCCCAGACAATTTGGCCCTCTCTGCTTTCCTGAGGACTCTATCCTCAAAAGCACCTTTTTTCACTTTCGGCGCTCTCTGGAGCAAAAAAGACAAACGTCCAGCTTTTGCTGCCACAGCAAAAGTGCCAGCTCGGAAAAGTGATGCTGGTTCTCACTGCCTCCTGGAACCCCTTCAAATGCCCCAGACAATTTGGCCCTCTCTGCTTTCCTGAGGACTCTATCCTCAAAAGCACCTTTTTTCACTTTCGGCGCTGTATGGAGCAAAAAAGACAAACGTCCAGCTTTTGCTGCCACAGCAAAGGTGCCAGCGGGGAAAAGTGATGCTGGTCCTCACTGCCTCCTGGAACCCCTTCAAATGCCCCAGACAATTTGGCCCTCTCTGCTTTCCTGAGGACTTTATCCTCAAAAGCACCTTTTTTCACTTTCGGCGCTGTCTGGAGCAAAAAAGACAAACGTCCAGCTTTTGCTGCCACAGCAAAGGTGCCAGCGGGGAAAAGTGATGCTGGTCCTCACTGCCTCCTGGAACCCCTTCAAATGCCCCAGACAATTTGGCCCTCTCTGCTTTCCTGAGGACTCTATCCTCAAAAGCACCTTTTTTCACTTTCGGCGCTCTCTGGAGCAAAAAAGACAAACGTCCAGCTTTTGCTGCCACAGCAAAGGTGCCAGCGGGGAAAAGTGATGCTGGTTCTCACTGCCTCCTGGAACCCCTTCAAATGCCCCAGACAATTTAGCCCTCTCTGCTTTCCTGCGCACTCTATCCGCAAAACCACCTTTTTTCACTTTCGGCGCTGTCTGGAGCAAAAAAGACAAACGTCCAGCTTTTGCTGCCACAGCAAAAGTGCCAGCGGGGAAAAGTGATGCTGGTTCTCACTGCCTCCTGGAACCCCTTCAAATGCCCCAGACAATTTGGCCCTCTCTGCTTTCCTGAGGACTCTATCCTCAAAAGCACCTTTTTTCACTTCCGGCGCTCTCTGGAGCAAAAAAGACAAACGTCCAGCTTTTGCTGCCACAGCAAAAGTGCCAGCTCGGAAAAGTGATGCTGGTTCTAACTGCCTCCTGGAACCCCTTCAAATGCCCCAGACAATTTGGCCCTCTCTGCTTTCCTGAGGACTCTATCCGCAAAAGCACCTTTTTTCACTTTCGGCGCTCTCTGGAGCAAAAAAGACAAACGTCCAGCATTTGCTGCCACAGCAAAGGTGCCAGCGGGGAAAAGTGATGCTGGTCCTCACTGCCTCCTGGAACCCCTTCAAATGCCCCAGACAATTTGGCCCTCTCTGCTTTCCTGAGGACTCTATCCTCAAAAGCACCTTTTTTCACTTTCGGCGCTGTATGGAGCAAAAAAGACAAACGTCCAGCTTTTGCTGCCACAGCAAAGGTGCCAGCGGGGAAAAGTGATGCTGGTTCTCACTGCCTCCTGGAACACCTTCAAATGCCCCAGACAATTTGGCCCTCTCTGCTTTCCTGAGGACTTTATCCTCAAAAGCACCTTTTTTCACTTTCGGCGCTGTCTGGAGCAAAAAAGACAAACGTCCAGCTTTTGCTGCCACAGCAAAGGTGCCAGCGGGGAAAAGTGATGCTGGTCCTCACTGCCTCCTGGAACCCCTTCAAATGCCCCAGACAATTTGGCCCTCTCTGCTTTCCTGAGGACTCTATCCTCAAAAGCACCTTTTTTCACTTTCGGCGCTCTCTGGAGCAAAAAAGACAAACGTCCAGCTTTTGCTGCCACAGCAAAGGTGCCAGCGGGGAAAAGTGATGCTGGTTCTCACTGCCTCCTGGAACCCCTTCAAATGCCCCAGACAATTTGGCCCTCTCTGCTTTCCTGCGCACTCTATCCGCAAAACCACCTTTTTTCACTTTCGGCGCTGTCTGGAGCAAAAAAGACAAACGTCCAGCTTTTGCTGCCACAGCAAAAGTGCCAGCGGGGAAAAGTGATGCTGGTTCTCACTGCCTCCTGGAACCCCTTCAAATGCCCCAGACAATTTGGCCCTCTCTGCTTTCCTGAGGACTCTATCCTCAAAAGCACCTTTTTTCACTTCCGGCGCTCTCTGGAGCAAAAAAGACAAACGTCCAGCTTTTGCTGCCACAGCAAAAGTGCCAGCTCGGAAAAGTGATGCTGGTTCTAACTGCCTCCTGGAACCCCTTCAAATGCCCCAGACAATTTGGCCCTCTCTGCTTTCCTGAGGACTCTATCCGCAAAAGCACCTTTTTTCACTTTCGGCGCTCTCTGGAGCAAAAAAGACAAACGTCCAGCATTTGCTGCCACAGCAAAGGTGCCAGCGGGGAAAAGTGATGCTGGTCCTCACTGCCTCCTGGAACC
>NW_028127576.1:0-174587 GCF_965231255.1 Vanellus vanellus
GGCCCTCTCTGCTTTCCTGCGCACTCTAGCCTCCAAAGCACCTTTTTTCACTTTCGCCGCTGTTTGGTGCAAAAAAAGACAAACGTCCAGCTTTTGCTGCCACAGCAAAGGTGCCAGCGGGGAAAAGTGATGCTGGTCCTCACTGCCTCCTGGAACCCCTTCAAATGCCCCACACAATTTGGCCCTCTCTGCTTTCCTGCGGACTCTAGCCTCAAAAGCACCTTTTTTCACTTTCGCCGCTGTTTTGAGCAAAAAAAGACAAACGTCCAGCTTTTGCTGCCACAGCAAAGGTGCCAGCGGGGAAAAGTGATGCTGGTCCTCACTGCCTCCTGGAACCCCTTCAAATGCCCCACACAATTTGGCCCTCTCTGCTTTCCTGCGCACTCTAGCCTCAAAAGCACCTTTTTTCACTTTCGCCGCTGTTTGGAGCAAAAAAAGACAAACGTCCAGCTTTTGCTGCCACAGCAAAGGTGCCAGCGGGGAAAAGTGATGCTGGTCCTCACTGCCTCCTGGAACCCCTTCAAATGCCCCACACAATTTGGCCCTCTCTGCTTTCCTGCGCACTCTAGCCTCAAAAGCACCTTTTTTCACTTTCGCTGCTGTTTTGAGCAAAAAAAGACAAACGTCCAGCTTTTGCTGCCACAGCAAAGGTGCCAGCGGGGAAAAGTGATGCTGCTTCTCACTGCCTCCTGGAACCCCTTCAAATGCCCCACACAATTTGGCCCTCTCTGCTTTCCTGCTAACTCTATCCTCAAAAGCACCTTTTTTCACTTTCGCCGCTGTTTGGAGCAAAAAAGACAAACGTCCAGCTTTTGCTGCCACAGCAAAGGTGCCAGCGGGGAAAAGTGATGCTGGTCCTCACTGCCTCCTGGAACCCCTTCAAATGCCCCACACAATTTGGCCCTCTCTGCTTTCCTGCTGACTGTAGCCTCAAAAGCACCTTTTTTCACTTTCGCCGCTGTTTTGAGCAAAAAGACAAACGTCCAGCTTTTGCTGCCACAGCAAAGGTGCCAGCGGGGAAAAGTGATGCTGGTCCTCACTGCCTCCTGGAACCCCTTCAAATGCCCCACACAATTTGGCCCTCTCTGCTTTCCTGCGCACTCTAGCCTCAAAAGCACCTTTTTTCACTTTCGCCGCTGTTTGGAGCAAAAAAGACAAACGTCCAGCTTTTGCTGCCACAGCAAAGGTGCCAGCGGGGAAAAGTGATGCTGGTCCTCACTGCCTCCTGGAACCCCTTCAAATGCCCCACACAATTTGGCCCTCTCTGCTTTCCTGCGCACTCTAGCCTCAAAAGCACCTTTTTTCACTTTCGGCGCTGTTTGGAGCAAAAAAGACAAACGTCCAGCTTTTGCTGCCACAGCAAAGGTGCCAGCGGGGAAAAGTGATGCTGGTTCTCACTGCCTCCTGGAACCCCTTCAAATGCCCCACACAATTTGGCCCTCTCTGCTTTCCTGCGCACTCTAGCCTCCAAAGCACCTTTTTTCACTTTCGCCGCTGTTTGGTGCAAAAAAGACAAACGTCCCAGCTTTTGCTGCCACAGCAAAGGTGCCAGCGGGGAAAAGTGATGCTGGTCCTCACTGCCTCCTGGAACCCCTTCAAATGCCCCACACAATTTGGCCCTCTCTGCTTTCCTGCGGACTCTAGCCTCAAAAGCACCTTTTTTCACTTTCGCCGCTGTTTTGAGCAAAAAAAGACAAACGTCCAGCTTTTGCTGCCACAGCAAAGGTGCCAGCGGGGAAAAGTGATGCTGGTCCTCACTGCCTCCTGGAACCCCTTCAAATGCCCCACACAATTTGGCCCTCTCTGCTTTCCTGCGCACTCTAGCCTCAAAAGCACCTTTTTTCACTTTCGCCGCTGTTTGGAGCAAAAAAAGACAAACGTCCAGCTTTTGCTGCCACAGCAAAGGTGCCAGCGGGGAAAAGTGATGCTGGTCCTCACTGCCTCCTGGAACCCCTTCAAATGCCCCACACAATTTGGCCCTCTCTGCTTTCCTGCGCACTCTAGCCTCAAAAGCACCTTTTTTCACTTTCGCTGCTGTTTTGAGCAAAAAAAGACAAACGTCCAGCTTTTGCTGCCACAGCAAAGGTGCCAGCGGGGAAAAGTGATGCTGGTCCTCACTGCCTCCTGGAACCCCTTCAAATGCCCCACACAATTTGGCCCTCTCTGCTTTCCTGCGGACTCTATCCTCAAAAAGCACCTTTTTTCACTTTCGCCTCTGTTCGGAGCAAAAAAGACAAACGTCCAGCTTTTGCTGCCACAGCAAAGGTGCCAGCGGGGAAAAGTGATGCTGGTCCTCACTGCCTCCTGGAACCCCTTCAAATGCCCCACACAATTTGGCCCTCTCTGCTTTCCTGCGCACTCTAGCCTCAAAAGCACCTTTTTTCACTTTCGCCGCTGTTTGGAGACAAAAAGACAAACGTCCAGCTTTTGCTGCCACAGCAAAGGTGCCAGCGGGGAAAAGTGATGCTGGTCCTCACTGCCTCCTGGAACCCCTTCAAATGCCCCACACAATTTGGCCCTCTCTGCTTTCCTGCGCACTCTAGCCTCAAAAGCACCTTTTTTCACTTTCGCCGCTGTTTGGAGCCAAAAAGACAAACGTCCAGCTTTTGCTGCCACAGCAAAGGTGCCAGCGGGGAAAAGTGATGCTGGTCCTCACTGCCTCCTGGAACCCCTTCAAATGCCCCACACAATTTGGCCCTCTCTGCTTTCCTGCGCACTCTAGCCTCAAAAGCACCTTTTTTTCACTTTCGGCGCTGTTTGGAGCAAAAAAGACAAACGTCCAGCTTTTGCTGCCACAGGAAAGGTGCCAGCGGGGAAAAGTGATGCTGGTCCTCACTGCCTCCTGGAACCCCTTCAAATGCCCCACACAATTTGGCCCTCTCTGCTTTCCTGCGCACTCTAGCCTCAAAAGCACCTTTTTTCACTTTCGCCGCTGTTTGGTGCAAAAAAGACAAACGTCCAGCTTTTGCTGCCACAGCAAAGGTGCCAGCGGGGAAAAGTGATGCTGGTCCTCACTGCCTCCTGGAACCCCTTCAAATGCCCCACACAATTTGGCCCTCTCTGCTTTCCTGCGGACTCTAGCCTCAAAAGCACCTTTTTTCACTTTCGCCGCTGTTTTGAGCAAAAAAAGACAAACGTCCAGCTTTTGCTGCCACAGCAAAGGTGCCAGCGGGGAAAAGTGATGCTGGTCCTCACTGCCTCCTGGAACCCCTTCAAATGCCCCACACAATTTGGCCCTCTCTGCTTTCCTGCGCACTCTAGCCTCAAAAGCACCTTTTTTCACTTTCGCCGCTGTTTGGAGCAAAAAAAGACAAACGTCCAGCTTTTGCTGCCACAGCAAAGGTGCCAGCGGGGAAAAGTGATGCTGGTCCTCACTGCCTCCTGGAACCCCTTCAAATGCCCCACACAATTTGGCCCTCTCTGCTTTCCTGCGCACTCTAGCCTCAAAAGCACCTTTTTTCACTTTCGCTGCTGTTTTGAGCAAAAAAAGACAAACGTCCAGCTTTTGCTGCCACAGCAAAGGTGCCAGCGGGGAAAAGTGATGCTGGTCCTCACTGCCTCCTGGAACCCCTTCAAATGCCCCACACAATTTGGCCCTCTCTGCTTTCCTGCGCACTCTAGCCTCAAAAGCACCTTTTTTCACTTTCGCCGCTCTTTGGAGACAAAAAGACAAAACGTCCAGCTTTTGCTGCCACAGCAAAGGTGCCAGCGGGGAAAAGTGATGCTGGTCCTCACAGCCTCCTGGAACCCCTTCAAATGCCCCACACAATTTGGCCCTCTCTGCTTTCCTGCGGACTCTATCCTCAAAAGCACCTTTTTTCACTTTCGCCGCTGTTTGGAGCAAAAAAGACAAACGTCCAGCTTTTGCTGCCACAGCAAAGGTGCCAGCAGGGAAAAGTGATGCTGGTCCTCACTGCCTCCTGGAACCCCTTCAAATGCCCCACACAATTTGGCCCTCTCTGCTTTCCTGCGCACTCTAGCCTCAAAAGCACCTTTTTTCACTTTCGCCGCTGTTTGGAGCAAAAAAGACAAACGTCCAGCTTTTGCTGCCACAGCAAAGGTGCCAGCGGGGAAAAGTGATGCTGGTCCTCACTGCCTCCTGGAACCCCTTCAAATGCCCCACACAATTTGGCCCTCTCTGCTTTCCTGCGCACTCTAGCCTCCAAAGCACCTTTTTTCACTTTCGCCGCTGTTTGGAGCAAAAAAGACAAACGTCCAGCTTTTGCTGCCACAGCAAAGGTGCCAGCGGGGAAAAGTGATGCTGGTCCTCACTGCCTCCTGGAACCCCTTCAAATGCCCCACACAATTTGGCCCTCTCTGCTTTCCTGCGGACTCTAGCCTCAAAAGCACCTTTTTTCACTTTCGCCGCTGTTTGGAGCAAAAAAAGACAAACGTCCAGCTTTTGCTGCCACAGCAAAGGTGCCAGCGGGGAAAAGTGATGCTGGTCCTCACTGCCTCCTGGAACCCCTTCAAATGCCCCACACAATTTGGCCCTCTCTGCTTTCCTGCGCACTCTAGCCTCAAAAGCACCTTTTTTCACTTTCGCCGCTGTTTGGAGCAAAAAAAGACAAACGTCCAGCTTTTGCTGCCACAGCAAAGGTTCCAGCGGGGAAAAGTGATGCTGGTCCTCACTGCCTCCTGGAACCCCTTCAAATGCCCCACACAATTTGGCCCTCTCTGCTTTCCTGCGCACTCTAGCCTCAAAAGCACCTTTTTTCACTTTCGCCGCTGTTTGGAGCAAAAAAAGACAAACGTCCAGCTTTTGCTGCCACAGCAAAGGTTCCAGCGTGGAAAAGTGATGCTGGTCCTCACTGCCTCCTGGAACCCCTTCAAATGCCCCACACAATTTGGCCCTCTCTGCTTTCCTGCTAACTCTATCCTCAAAAGCACCTTTTTTCACTTTCGCCGCTGTTTGGAGCAAAAAAGACAAACGTCCAGCTTTTGCTGCCACAGCAAAGGTGCCAGCGGGGAAAAGTGATGCTGGTCCTCACTGCCTCCTGGAACCCCTTCAAATGCCCCACACAATTTGGCCCTCTCTGCTTTCCTGCGCACTCTAGCCTCAAAAGCACCTTTTTTCACTTTCGCCGCTGTTTGGAGCCAAAAAGACAAACGTCCAGCTTTTGCTGCCACAGCAAAGGTGCCAGCGGGGAAAAGTGATGCTGGTCCTCACTGCCTCCTGGAACCCCTTCAAATGCCCCACACAATTTGGCCCTCTCTGCTTTCCTGCGGACTCTAGCCTCAAAAGCACCTTTTTTCACTTTCGCCGCTGTTTTGAGCAAAAAAAGACAAACGTCCAGCTTTTGCTGCCACAGCAAAGGTGCCAGCGGGGAAAAGTGATGCTGGTCCTCACTGCCTCCTGGAACCCCTTCAAATGCCCCACACAATTTGGCCCTCTCTGCTTTCCTGCGCACTCTAGCCTCAAAAGCACCTTTTTTCACTTTCGCCGCTGTTTGGAGCAAAAAAAGACAAACGTCCAGCTTTTGCTGCCACAGCAAAGGTGCCAGCGGGGAAAAGTGATGCTGGTCCTCACTGCCTCCTGGAACCCCTTCAAATGCCCCACACAATTTGGCCCTCTCTGCTTTCCTGCGCACTCTAGCCTCAAAAGCACCTTTTTTCACTTTCGCTGCTGTTTTGAGCAAAAAAAGACAAACGTCCAGCTTTTGCTGCCACAGCAAAGGTGCCAGCGGGGAAAAGTGATGCTGGTCCTCACTGCCTCCTGGAACCCCTTCAAATGCCCCACACAATTTGGCCCTCTCTGCTTTCCTGCTAACTCTATCCTCAAAAGCACCTTTTTTCACTTTCGCCGCTGTTTGGAGCAAAAAAGACAAACGTCCAGCTTTTGCTGCCACAGCAAAGGTGCCAGCGGGGAAAAGTGATGCTGGTCCTCACTGCCTCCTGGAACCCCTTCAAATGCCCCACACAATTTGGCCCTCTCTGCTTTCCTGCTGACTGTAGCCTCAAAAGCACCTTTTTTCACTTTCGCCGCTGTTTTGAGCAAAAAAGACAAACGTCCAGCTTTTGCTGCCACAGCAAAGGTGCCAGCGGGGAAAAGTGATGCTGGTCCTCACTGCCTCCTGGAACCCCTTCAAATGCCCCACACAATTTGGCCCTCTCTGCTTTCCTGCGCACTCTAGCCTCAAAAGCACCTTTTTTCACTTTCGCCGCTGTTTGGAGCCAAAAAAGACAAACGTCCAGCTTTTGCTGCCACAGCAAAGGTGCCAGCGGGGAAAAGTGATGCTGGTCCTCACTGCCTCCTGGAACCCCTTCAAATGCCCCACACAATTTGGCCCTCTCTGCTTTCCTGCGCACTCTAGCCTCAAAAGCACCTTTTTTCACTTTCGGCGCTGTTTGGAGCAAAAAAGACAAACGTCCAGCTTTTGCTGCCACAGGAAAGGTGCCAGCGGGGAAAAGTGATGCTGGTCCTCACTGCCTCCTGGAACCCCTTCAAATGCCCCACACAATTTGGCCCTCTCTGCTTTCCTGCGCACTCTAGCCTCCAAAGCACCTTTTTTCACTTTCGCCGCTGTTTGGTGCAAAAAAGACAAACGTCCAGCTTTTGCTGCCACAGCAAAGGTGCCAGCGGGGAAAAGTGATGCTGGTCCTCACTGCCTCCTGGAACCCCTTCAAATGCCCCACACAATTTGGCCCTCTCTGCTTTCCTGCGGACTCTAGCCTCAAAAGCACCTTTTTTCACTTTCGCCGCTGTTTGGAGCAAAAAAAGACAAACGTCCAGCTTTTGCTGCCACAGCAAAGGTGCCAGCGGGGAAAAGTGATGCTGGTCCTCACTGCCTCCTGGAACCCCTTCAAATGCCCCACACAATTTGGCCCTCTCTGCTTTCCTGCGCACTCTAGCCTCAAAAGCACCTTTTTTCACTTTCGCCGCTGTTTGGAGCAAAAAAAGACAAACGTCCAGCTTTTGCTGCCACAGCAAAGGTGCCAGCGGGGAAAAGTGATGCTGGTCCTCACTGCCTCCTGGAACCCCTTCAAATGCCCCACACAATTTGGCCCTCTCTGCTTTCCTGCGCACTCTAGCCTCAAAAGCACCTTTTTTCACTTTCGCCGCTGTTTGGAGCAAAAAAAGACAAACGTCCAGCTTTTGCTGCCACAGCAAAGGTTCCAGCGGGGAAAAGTGATGCTGGTCCTCACTGCCTCCTGGAACCCCTTCAAATGCCCCACACAATTTGGCCCTCTCTGCTTTCCTGCGCACTCTAGCCTCAAAAGCACCTTTTTTCACTTTCGCCGCTGTTTGGAGCAAAAAAAGACAAACGTCCAGCTTTTGCTGCCACAGCAAAGGTTCCAGCGTGGAAAAGTGATGCTGGTCCTCACTGCCTCCTGGAACCCCTTCAAATGCCCCACACAATTTGGCCCTCTCTGCTTTCCTGCTAACTCTATCCTCAAAAGCACCTTTTTTCACTTTCGCCGCTGTTTGGAGCAAAAAAGACAAACGTCCAGCTTTTGCTGCCACAGCAAAGGTGCCAGCGGGGAAAAGTGATGCTGGTCCTCACTGCCTCCTGGAACCCCTTCAAATGCCCCACACAATTTGGCCCTCTCTGCTTTCCTGAAAAGTCTATCCTCAAAAGCACCTTTTTTCACTTTCGCCGCTGTTTGGAGCCAAAAAGACAAACGTCCAGCTTTTGCTGCCACAGCAAAGGTGCCAGCGGGGAAAAGTGATGCTGGTCCTCACTGCCTCCTGGAACCCCTTCAAATGCCCCACACAATTTGGCCCTCTCTGCTTTCCTGAGGACTCTAGCCTCAAAAGCACCTTTTTTCACTTTCGCCGCTGTTTGGAGCAAAAAAAGACAAACGTCCAGCTTTTGCTGCCACAGCAAAGGTTCCAGCGGGGAAAAGTGATGCTGGTCCTCACTGCCTCCTGGAACCCCTTCAAATGCCCCACACAATTTGGCCCTCTCTGCTTTCCTGCTGACTGTAGCCTCAAAAGCACCTTTTTTCACTTTCGCCGCTGTTTGGAGCAAAAA
The DNA here is from genome assembly GCF_965231255.1 of Vanellus vanellus. NCBI lineage: Eukaryota > Metazoa > Chordata > Aves > Charadriiformes > Charadriidae > Vanellus > Vanellus vanellus. The sequence continues at coordinate 7,977 of NW_028127576.1, forward strand.
AGACAAACGTCCAGCTTTTGCTGCCACAGGAAAGGTGCCAGCGGGGAAAAGTGATGCTGGTCCTCACTGCCTCCTGGAACCCCTTCAAATGCCCCACACAATTTGGCCCTCTCTGCTTTCCTGCGCACTCTAGCCTCAAAAGCACCTTTTTTCACTTTCGCCGCTGTTTGGAGCAAAAAAGACAAACGTCCAGCTTTTGCTGCCACAGCAAAGGTGCCAGCGGGGAAAAGTGATGCTGGTCCTCACTGCCTCCTGGAACCCCTTCAAATGCCCCACACAATTTGGCCCTCTCTGCTTTCCTGCGCACTCTAGCCTCAAAAGCACCTTTTTTCACTTTCGGCGCTGTTTGGAGCAAAAAAGACAAACGTCCAGCTTTTGCTGCCACAGCAAAGGTGCCAGCGGGGAAAAGTGATGCTGGTCCTCACTGCCTCCTGGAACCCCTTCAAATGCCCCACACAATTTGGCCCTCTCTGCTTTCCTGCGCACTCTAGCCTCCAAAGCACCTTTTTTCACTTTCGCCGCTGTTTGGTGCAAAAAAGACAAACGTCCAGCTTTTGCTGCCACAGCAAAGGTGCCAGCGGGGAAAAGTGATGCTGGTCCTCACTGCCTCCTGGAACCCCTTCAAATGCCCCACACAATTTGGCCCTCTCTGCTTTCCTGCGCACTCTAGCCTCAAAAGCACCTTTTTTCACTTTCGCCGCTGTTTGGAGCAAAAAAAGACAAACGTCCAGCTTTTGCTGCCACAGCAAAGGTGCCAGCGGGGAAAAGTGATGCTGGTCCTCACTGCCTCCTGGAACCCCTTCAAATGCCCCACACAATTTGGCCCTCTCTGCTTTCCTGCGCACTCTAGCCTCAAAAGCACCTTTTTTCACTTTCGCCGCTGTTTGGAGCAAAAAAAGACAAACGTCCAGCTTTTGCTGCCACAGCAAAGGTGCCAGCGGGGAAAAGTGATGCTGGTCCTCACTGCCTCCTGGAACCCCTTCAAATGCCCCACACAATTTGGCCCTCTCTGCTTTCCTGCGCACTCTAGCCTCAAAAGCACCTTTTTTCACTTTCGCTGCTGTTTTGAGCAAAAAAAGACAAACGTCCAGCTTTTGCTGCCACAGCAAAGGTGCCAGCGGGGAAAAGTGATGCTGGTCCTCACTGCCTCCTGGAACCCCTTCAAATGCCCCACACAATTTGGCCCTCTCTGCTTTCCTGCGCACTCTAGCCTCCAAAGCACCTTTTTTCACTTTCGCCGCTGTTTGGAGCAAAAAAGACAAACGTCCAGCTTTTGCTGCCACAGCAAAGGTGCCAGCGGGGAAAAGTGATGCTGGTCCTCACTGCCTCCTGGAACCCCTTCAAATGCCCCACACAATTTGGCCCTCTCTGCTTTCCTGCGGACTCTAGCCTCAAAAGCACCTTTTTTCACTTTCGCCGCTGTTTTGAGCAAAAAAATACAAACGTCCAGCTTTTGCTGCCACAGCAAAGGTGCCAGCGGGGAAAAGTGATGCTGGTCCTCACTGCCTCCTGGAACCCCTTCAAATGCCCCACACAATTTGGCCCTCTCTGCTTTCCTGCGCACTCTAGCCTCAAAAGCACCTTTTTTCACTTTCGCCGCTGTTTGGAGCAAAAAAAGACAAACGTCCAGCTTTTGCTGCCACAGCAAAGGTGCCAGCGGGGAAAAGTGATGCTGGTCCTCACTGCCTCCTGGAACCCCTTCAAATGCCCCACACAATTTGGCCCTCTCTGCTTTCCTGCGCACTCTAGCCTCAAAAGCACCTTTTTTCACTTTCGCTGCTGTTTTGAGCAAAAAAAGACAAACGTCCAGCTTTTGCTGCCACAGCAAAGGTGCCAGCGGGGAAAAGTGATGCTGGTCCTCACTGCCTCCTGGAACCTTTTCAAATGCCCCACACAATTTGGCCCTCTCTGCTTTCCTGCGCACTCTAGCCTCAAAAGCACCTTTTTTCACTTTCGCCGCTCTTTGGAGACAAAAAGACAAACGTCCAGCTTTTGCTGCCACAGCAAAGGTGCCAGCGGGGAAAAGTGATGCTGGTCCTCACAGCCTCCTGGAACCCCTTCAAATGCCCCACACAATTTGGCGCTCTCTGCTTTCCTGCGGACTCTATCCTCAAAAGCACCTTTTTTCACTTTCGCCGCTGTTTGGAGCAAAAAAGACAAACGTCCAGCTTTTGCTGCCACAGCAAAGGTGCCAGCAGGGAAAAGTGATGCTGGTCCTCACTGCCTCCTGGAACCCCTTCAAATGCCCCACACAATTTGGCCCTCTCTGCTTTCCTGCGCACTCTAGCCTCAAAAGTACCTTTTTTCACTTTCGCCGCTGTTTGGAGCAAAAAAGACAAACGTCCAGCTTTTGCTGCCACAGCAAAGGTGCCAGCGGGGAAAAGTGATGCTGGTCCTCACTGGCTCCTGGAACCCCTTCAAATGCCCCACACAATTTGGCCCTCTCTGCTTTCCTGCGCACTCTAGCCTCCAAAGCACCTTTTTTCACTTTCGCCGCTGTTTGGAGCAAAAAAGACAAACGTCCAGCTTTTGCTGCCACAGGAAAGGTGCCAGCGGGGAAAAGTGATGCTGGTCCTCACTGCCTCCTGGAACCCCTTCAAATGCCCCACACAATTTGGCCCTCTCTGCTTTCCTGCGGACTCTAGCCTCAAAAGCACCTTTTTTCACTTTCGCCGCTGTTTGGAGCAAAAAAAGACAAACGTCCAGCTTTTGCTGCCACAGCAAAGGTGCCAGCGGGGAAAAGTGATGCTGGTCCTCACTGCCTCCTGGAACCCCTTCAAATGCCCCACACAATTTGGCCCTCTCTGCTTTCCTGCGCACTCTAGCCTCAAAAGCACCTTTTTTCACTTTCGCCGCTGTTTGGAGCAAAAAAAGACAAACGTCCAGCTTTTGCTGCCACAGCAAAGGTTCCAGCGGGGAAAAGTGATGCTGGTCCTCACTGCCTCCTGGAACCCCTTCAAATGCCCCACACAATTTGGCCCTCTCTGCTTTCCTGCGCACTCTAGCCTCAAAAGCACCTTTTTTCACTTTCGCCGCTGTTTGGAGCAAAAAAAGACAAACGTCCAGCTTTTGCTGCCACAGCAAAGGTTCCAGCGTGGAAAAGTGATGCTGGTCCTCACTGCCTCCTGGAACCCCTTCAAATGCCCCACACAATTTGGCCCTCTCTGCTTTCCTGCTAACTCTATCCTCAAAAGCACCTTTTTTCACTTTCGCCGCTGTTTGGAGCAAAAAAGACAAACGTCCAGCTTTTGCTGCCACAGCAAAGGTGCCAGCGGGGAAAAGTGATGCTGGTCCTCACTGCCTCCTGGAACCCCTTCAAATGCCCCACACAATTTGGCCCTCTCTGCTTTCCTGCGCACTCTAGCCTCAAAAGCACCTTTTTTCACTTTCGCCGCTGTTTGGAGCCAAAAAGACAAACGTCCAGCTTTTGCTGCCACAGCAAAGGTGCCAGCGGGGAAAAGTGATGCTGGTCCTCACTGCCTCCTGGAACCCCTTCAAATGCCCCACACAATTTGGCCCTCTCTGCTTTCCTGCGCACTCTAGCCTCAAAAGCACCTTTTTTCACTTTCGGCGCTGTTTGGAGCCAAAAAGACAAACGTCCAGCTTTTGCTGCCACAGCAAAGGTGCCAGCGGGGAAAAGTGATGCTGGTCCTCACTGCCTCCTGGAACCCCTTCAAATGCCCCACACAATTTGGCCCTCTCTGCTTTCCTGCGCACTCTAGCCTCAAAAGCACCTTTTTTCACTTTCGCCGCTGTTTGGAGCAAAAAAAGACAAACGTCCAGCTTTTGCTGCCACAGGAAAGGTGCCAGCGGGGAAAAGTGATGCTGGTCCTCACTGCCTCCTGGAACCCCTTCAAATGCCCCACACAATTTGGCCCTCTCTGCTTTCCTGCGCACTCTAGCCTCAAAAGCACCTTTTTTCACTTTCGCCGCTGTTTGGAGCAAAAAAAGACAAACGTCCAGCTTTTGCTGCCACAGCAAAGGTGCCAGCGGGGAAAAGTGATGCTGGTCCTCACTGCCTCCTGGAACCCCTTCAAATGCCCCACACAATTTGGCCCTCTCTGCTTTCCTGCGCACTCTAGCCTCAAAAGCACCTTTTTTCACTTTCGCTGCTGTTTTGAGCAAAAAAAGACAAACGTCCAGCTTTTGCTGCCACAGCAAAGGTGCCAGCGGGGAAAAGTGATGCTGGTCCTCACTGCCTCCTGGAACCCCTTCAAATGCCCCACACAATTTGGCCCTCTCTGCTTTCCTGCGCACTCTAGCCTCAAAAGCACCTTTTTTCACTTTCGCCGCTGTTTGGAGCCAAAAAGACAAACGTCCAGCTTTTGCTGCCACAGCAAAGGTGCCAGCGGGGAAAAGTGATGCTGGTCCTCACTGCCTCCTGGAACCTTTTCAAATGCCCCACACAATTTGGCCCTCTCTGCTTTCCTGCGCACTCTAGCCTCAAAAGCACCTTTTTTCACTTTCGCCGCTGTTTGGAGCCAAAAAGACAAACGTCCAGCTTTTGCTGCCACAGCAAAGGTGCCAGCGGGGAAAAGTGATGCTGGTCCTCACTGCCTCCTGGAACCCCTTCAAATGCCCCACACAATTTGGCCCTCTCTGCTTTCCTGCTGACTGTAGCCTCAAAAGCACCTTTTTTCACTTTCGCCGCTGTTTGGAGCAAAAAAGACAAACGTCCAGCTTTTGCTGCCACAGCAAAGGTGCCAGCGGGGAAAAGTGATGCTGGTCCTCACTGCCTCCTGGAACCCCTTCAAATGCCCCACACAATTTGGCCCTCTCTGCTTTCCTGCGCACTCTAGCCTCAAAAGCACCTTTTTTCACTTTCGGCGCTGTTTGGAGCAAAAAAGACAAACGTCCAGCTTTTGCTGCCACAGGAAAGGTGCCAGCGGGGAAAAGTGATGCTGGTCCTCACTGCCTCCTGGAACCCCTTCAAATGCCCCACACAATTTGGCCCTCTCTGCTTTCCTGCGCACTCTAGCCTCAAAAGCACCTTTTTTCACTTTCGCCGCTGTTTGGTGCAAAAAAGACAAACGTCCAGCTTTTGCTGCCACAGGAAAGGTGCCAGCGGGGAAAAGTGATGCTGGTCCTCACTGCCTCCTGGAACCCCTTCAAATGCCCCACACAATTTGGCCCTCTCTGCTTTCCTGCGCACTCTAGCCTCAAAAGCACCTTTTTTCACTTTCGCCGCTGTTTGGTGCAAAAAAGACAAACGTCCAGCTTTTGCTGCCACAGCAAAGGTGCCAGCGGGGAAAAGTGATGCTGGTCCTCACTGCCTCCTGGAACCCCTTCAAATGCCCCACACAATTTGGCCCTCTCTGCTTTCCTGCGGACTCTAGCCTCAAAAGCACCTTTTTTCACTTTCGCCGCTGTTTGGAGCAAAAAAAGACAAACGTCCAGCTTTTGCTGCCACAGCAAAGGTGCCAGCGGGGAAAAGTGATGCTGGTCCTCACTGCCTCCTGGAACCCCTTCAAATGCCCCACACAATTTGGCCCTCTCTGCTTTCCTGCGCACTCTAGCCTCAAAAGCACCTTTTTTCACTTTCGCCGCTCTCTGGAGCCAAAAAGACAAACGTCCAGCTTTTGCTGCCACAGCAAAGGTGCCAGCGGGGAAAAGTGATGCTGGTCCTCACTGCCTCCTGGAACCCCTTCAAATGCCCCACAAAATTTGGCCCTCTCTGCTTTCCTGCGGACTCTAGCCTCAAAAGCACCTTTTTTCACTTTCGCCGCTGTTTGGAGCAAAAAAGACAAACGTCCAGCTTTTGCTGCCACAGCAAAGGTGCCAGCGGGGAAAAGTGATGCTGGTCCTCACTGCCTCCTGGAACCCCTTCAAATGCCCCACCCAATTTGGCCCTCTCTGCTTTCCTGCTGACTGTAGCCTCAAAAGCACCTTTTTTCACTTTCGCCGCTGTTTGGTGCAAAAAAGACAAACGTCCAGCTTTTGCTGCCACAGCAAAGGTGCCAGCGGGGAAAAGTGATGCTGGTCCTCACTGCCTCCTGGAACCCCTTCAAATGCCCCACACAATTTGGCCCTCTCTGCTTTCCTGCGCACTCTAGCCTCAAAAGCACCTTTTTTCACTTTCGGCGCTGTTTGGAGCCAAAAAGACAAACGTCCAGCTTTTGCTGCCACAGCAAAGGTGCCAGCGGGGAAAAGTGATGCTGGTCCTCACTGCCTCCTGGAACCCCTTCAAATGCCCCACACAATTTGGCCCTCTCTGCTTTCCTGCGCACTCTAGCCTCAAAAGCACCTTTTTTCACTTTCGGCGCTGTTTGGAGCCAAAAAGACAAACGTCCAGCTTTTGCTGCCACAGCAAAGGTGCCAGCGGGGAAAAGTGATGCTGGTCCTCACTGCCTCCTGGAACCCCTTCAAATGCCCCACACAATTTGGCCCTCTCTGCTTTCCTGCGCACTCTAGCCTCAAAAACACCTTTTTTCACTTTCGCCGGTGTTTTGAGCAAAAAAAGACAACGTCCAGCTTTTGCTGCCACAGCAAAGGTGCCAGCGGGGAAAAGTGATGCTGGTCCTCACTGCCTCCTGGAACCCCTTCAAATGCCCCACACAATTTGGCCCTCTCTGCTTTCCTGCGCACTCTAGCCTCAAAAGCACCTTTTTTCACTTTCGCCGCTGTTTGGAGCAAAAAAGACAAACGTCCAGCTTTTGCTGCCACAGGAAAGGTGCCAGCAGGGAAAAGTGATGCTGGTCCTCACTGCCTCCTGGAACCCCTTCAAATGCCCCACACAATTTGGCCCTCTCTGCTTTCCTGCGCACTCTAGCCTCAAAAGCACCTTTTTTCACTTTCGCCGCTGTTTGGAGCAAAAAAAGACAAACGTCCAGCTTTTGCTGCCACAGCAAAGGTGCCAGCGGGGAAAAGTGATGCTGGTCCTCACTGCCTCCTGGAACCCCTTCAAATGCCCCACACAATTTGGCCCTCTCTGCTTTCCTGCGCACTCTAGCCTCAAAAGCACCTTTTTTCACTTTCGCCGCTGTTTGGAGCAAAAAAGACCAACGTACAGCTTTTGCTGCCACAGCAAAGGTGCCAGCGGGGAAAAGTGATGCTGGTCCTCACTGCCTCCTGGAACCCCTTCAAATGCCCCACACAATTTGGCCCTCTCTGCTTTCCTGCTGACTGTAGCCTCAAAAGCACCTTTTTTCACTTTCGGCGCTGTTTGGACCAAAAAAGACAAACGTCCAGCTTTTGCTGCCACAGCAAAGGTGCCAGCGGGGAAAAGTGATGCTGGTCCTCACTGCCTCCTGGAACCCCTTCAAATGCCCCACACAATTTGGCCCTCTCTGCTTTCCTGCGGACTCTATCCTCAAAAGCACCTTTTTTCACTTTCGCCGCTGTTTGGAGCAAAAAAGACAAACGTCCAGCTTTTGCTGCCACAGCAAAGGTGCCAGCGGGGAAAAGTGATGCTGGTCCTCACTGCCTCCTGGAACCCCTTCAAATGCCCCACACAATTTGGCCCTCTCTGCTTTCCTGCGCACTCTAGCCTCAAAAGCACCTTTTTTCACTTTCGCCGGTGTTTTGAGCAAAAAAGACAAACGTCCAGCTTTTGCTGCCACAGGAAAGGTGCCAGCGGGGAAAAGTGATGCTGGTCCTCACTGCCTCCTGGAACCCCTTCAAATGCCCCACACAATTTGGCCCTCTCTGCTTTCCTGAGGACTCTAGCCTCAAAAGCACCTTTTTTCACTTTCGCCGCTGTTTGGAGCAAAAAAAGACAAACGTCCAGCTTTTGCTGCCACAGCAAAGGTGCCAGCGGGGAAAAGTGATGCTGGTCCTCACTGCCTCCTGGAACCCCTTCAAATGCCCCACACAATTTGGCCCTCTCTGCTTTCCTGCGCACTCTAGCCTCAAAAGCACCTTTTTTCACTTTCGCCGCTGTTTGGAGCAAAAAAAGACAAACGTCCAGCTTTTGCTGCCACAGCAAAGGTGCCAGCGGGGAAAAGTGATGCTGGTCCTCACTGCCTCCTGGAACCCCTTCAAATGCCCCACACAATTTGGCCCTCTCTGCTTTCCTGCGCACTCTAGCCTCAAAAGCACCTTTTTTCACTTTCGCCGCTCTCTGCAGCCAAAAAGACAAACGTCCAGCTTTTGCTGCCACAGCAAAGGTGCCAGCGGGGAAAAGTGATGCTGGTCCTCACTGCCTCCTGGAACCCCTTCAAATGCCCCACACAATTTGGCCCTCTCTGCTTTCCTGCGGACTCTAGCCTCAAAAGCACCTTTTTCCACTTTCGCCCCTGTTTGGAGCAAAAAAGACAAACGTCCAGCTTTTGCTGCCACAGCAAAGGTGCCAGCGGGGAAAAGTGATGCTGGTCCTCACTGCCTCCTGGAACCCCTTCAAATGCCCCACACAATTTGGCCCTCTCTGCTTTCCTGCGCACTCTAGTCTCAAAAGCACCTTTTTTCACTTTCGCCGCTGTTTGTAGCAAAAAAGACAAACGTCCAGCTTTTGCTGCCACAGCAAAGGTGCCAGCGGGGAAAAGTGATGCTGGTCCTCACTGCCTCCTGGAACCCCTTCAAATGCCCCACACAATTTGGCCCTCTCTGCTTTCCTGCGCACTCTAGCCTCAAAAGCACCTTTTTTCACTTTCGCCGCTGTTTGGAGCAAAAAAAGACAAACGTCCAGCTTTTGCTGCCACAGCAAAGGTGCCAGCGGGGAAAAGTGATGCTGGTCCTCACTGCCTCCTGGAACCCCTTCAAATGCCCCACACAATTTGGCCCTCTCTGCTTTCCTGCGCACTCTAGCCTCAAAAGCACCTTTTTTCACTTTCGCTGCTGTTTTGAGCAAAAAAAGACAAACGTCCAGCTTTTGCTGCCACAGCAAAGATGCCAGCGGGGAAAAGTGATGCTGGTCCTCACTGCCTCCTGGAACCCCTTCAAATGCCCCACACAATTTGGCCCTCTCTGCTTTCCTGCGCACTCTAGCCTCAAAAGCACCTTTTTTCACTTTCGCCGCTGTTTGGAGCCAAAAAGACAAACGTCCAGCTTTTGCTGCCACAGCAAAGGTGCCAGCGGGGAAAAGTGATGCTGGTCCTCACTGCCTCCTGGAACCTTTTCAAATGCCCCACACAATTTGGCCCTCTCTGCTTTCCTGCGCACTCTAGCCTCAAAAGCACCTTTTTTCACTTTCGCCGCTCTTTGGAGACAAAAAGACAAACGTCCAGCTTTTGCTGCCACAGCAAAGGTGCCAGCGGGGAAAAGTGATGCTGGTCCTCACTGCCTCCTGGAACCCCTTCAAATGCCCCACACAATTTGGCCCTCTCTGCTTTCCTGCGCACTCTAGCCTCAAAAGCACCTTTTTTCACTTTCGCCGCTGTTTGGAGCAAAAAAGACAAACGTCCAGCTTTTGCTGCCACAGGAAAGGTGCCAGCAGGGAAAAGTGATGCTGGTCCTCACTGCCTCCTGGAACCCCTTCAAATGCCCCACACAATTTGGCCCTCTCTGCTTTCCTGCGCACTCTAGCCTCAAAAGCACCTTTTTTCACTTTCTCCGCTGTTTGGAGCAAAAAAAGACAAACGTCCAGCTTTTGCTGCCACAGCAAAGGTGCCAGCGGGGAAAAGTGATGCTGGTCCTCACTGCCTCCTGGAACCCCTTCAAATGCCCCACACAATTTGGCCCTCTCTGCTTTCCTGCGCACTCTAGCCTCAAAAACACCTTTTTTCACTTTCGCCGGTGTTTTGAGCAAAAAAAGACAACGTCCAGCTTTTGCTGCCACAGCAAAGGTGCCAGCGGGGAAAAGTGATGCTGGTCCTCACTGCCTCCTGGAACCCCTTCAAATGCCCCACACAATTTGGCCCTGTCTGCTTTCCTGCGCACTCTAACCTCAAAAGCACCTTTTTTCACTTTCGCCGGTGTTTGGAGCCAAAAAGACAAACGTCCAGCTTTTGCTGCCACAGCAAAGGTGCCAGCGGGGAAAAGTGATGCTGGTCCTCACTGCCTCCTGGAACCTTTTCAAATGCCCCACACAATTTGGCCCTCTCTGCTTTCCTGCGCACTCTAGCCTCAAAAGCACCTTTTTTCACTTTCGCCGCTCTTTGGAGACAAAAAGACAAACGTCCAGCTTTTGCTGCCACAGCAAAGGTGCCAGCGGGGAAAAGTGATGCTGGTCCTCACTGCCTCCTGGAACCCCTTCAAATGCCCCACACAATTTGGCCCTCTCTGCTTTCCTGCGCACTCTAGCCTCAAAAGCACCTTTTTTCACTTTCGCCGCTGTTTGGAGCAAAAAAGACAAACGTCCAGCTTTTGCTGCCACAGGAAAGGTGCCAGCAGGGAAAAGTGATGCTGGTCCTCACTGCCTCCTGGAACCCCTTCAAATGCCCCACACAATTTGGCCCTCTCTGCTTTCCTGCGCACTCTAGCCTCAAAAGCACCTTTTTTCACTTTCGCCGCTGTTTGGAGCAAAAAAAGACAAACGTCCAGCTTTTGCTGCCACAGCAAAGGTGCCAGCGGGGAAAAGTGATGCTGGTCCTCACTGCCTCCTGGAACCCCTTCAAATGCCCCACACAATTTGGCCCTCTCTGCTTTCCTGCGCACTCTAGCCTCAAAAGCACCTTTTTTCACTTTCGCCGCTGTTTGGAGCAAAAAAGACCAACGTACAGCTTTTGCTGCCACAGCAAAGGTGCCAGCGGGGAAAAGTGATGCTGGTCCTCACTGCCTCCTGGAACCCCTTCAAATGCCCCACACAATTTGGCCCTCTCTGCTTTCCTGCGCACTCTATGCTCAAAAGCACCTTTTTTCACTTTCGGCGCTGTTTGGACCAAAAAAGACAAACGTCCAGCTTTTGCTGCCACAGCAAAGGTGCCAGCGGGGAAAAGTGATGCTGGTCCTCACTGCCTCCTGGAACCCCTTCAAATGCCCCACACAATTTGGCCCTCTCTGCTTTCCTGCGGACTCTATCCTCAAAAGCACCTTTTTTCACTTTCGCCGCTGTTTGGAGCAAAAAAGACAAACGTCCAGCTTTTGCTGCCACAGCAAAGGTGCCAGCGGGGAAAAGTGATGCTGGTCCTCACTGCCTCCTGGAACCCCTTCAAATGCCCCACACAATTTGGCCCTCTCTGCTTTCCTGCGCACTCTAGCCTCAAAAGCACCTTTTTTCACTTTCGCCGCTGTTTGGAGCAAAAAAGACAAACGTCCAGCTTTTGCTGCCACAGGAAAGGTGCCAGCGGGGAAAAGTGATGCTGGTCCTCACTGCCTCCTGGAACCCCTTCAAATGCCCCACACAATTTGGCCCTCTCTGCTTTCCTGAGGACTCTAGCCTCAAAAGCACCTTTTTTCACTTTCGCCGCTGTTTGGAGCAAAAAAAGACAAACGTCCAGCTTTTGCTGCCACAGCAAAGGTGCCAGCGGGGAAAAGTGATGCTGGTCCTCACTGCCTCCTGGAACCCCTTCAAATGCCCCACACAATTTGGCCCTCTCTGCTTTCCTGCGCACTCTAGCCTCAAAAGCACCTTTTTTCACTTTCGCCGCTGTTTGGAGCAAAAAAAGACAAACGTCCAGCTTTTGCTGCCACAGCAAAGGTGCCAGCGGGGAAAAGTGATGCTGGTCCTCACTGCCTCCTGGAACCCCTTCAAATGCCCCACACAATTTGGCCCTCTCTGCTTTCCTGCGCACTCTAGCCTCAAAAGCACCTTTTTTCACTTTCGCCGCTCTCTGGAGCCAAAAAGACAAACGTCCAGCTTTTGCTGCCACAGCAAAGGTGCCAGCGGGGAAAAGTGATGCTGGTCCTCACTGCCTCCTGGAACCCCTTCAAATGCCCCACACAATTTGGCCCTCTCTGCTTTCCTGCGGACTCTAGCCTCAAAAGCACCTTTTTCCACTTTCGCCCCTGTTTGGAGCAAAAAAGACAAACGTCCAGCTTTTGCTGCCACAGCAAAGGTGCCAGCGGGGAAAAGTGATGCTGGTCCTCACTGCCTCCTGGAACCCCTTCAAATGCCCCACACAATTTGGCCCTCTCTGCTTTCCTGCGCACTCTAGTCTCAAAAGCACCTTTTTTCACTTTCGCCGCTGTTTGTAGCAAAAAAGACAAACGTCCAGCTTTTGCTGCCACAGCAAAGGTGCCAGCGGGGAAAAGTGATGCTGGTCCTCACTGCCTCCTGGAACCCCTTCAAATGCCCCACACAATTTGGCCCTCTCTGCTTTCCTGCGCACTCTAGCCTCAAAAGCACCTTTTTTCACTTTCGCCGCTGTTTGGAGCAAAAAAAGACAAACGTCCAGCTTTTGCTGCCACAGCAAAGGTGCCAGCGGGGAAAAGTGATGCTGGTCCTCACTGCCTCCTGGAACCCCTTCAAATGCCCCACACAATTTGGCCCTCTCTGCTTTCCTGCGCACTCTAGCCTCAAAAGCACCTTTTTTCACTTTCGCTGCTGTTTTGAGCAAAAAAAGACAAACGTCCAGCTTTTGCTGCCACAGCAAAGGTGCCAGCGGGGAAAAGTGATGCTGGTCCTCACTGCCTCCTGGAACCCCTTCAAATGCCCCACACAATTTGGCCCTCTCTGCTTTCCTGCGCACTCTAGCCTCAAAAGCACCTTTTTTCACTTTCGCCGCTGTTTGGAGCCAAAAAGACAAACGTCCAGCTTTTGCTGCCACAGCAAAGGTGCCAGCGGGGAAAAGTGATGCTGGTCCTCACTGCCTCCTGGAACCTTTTCAAATGCCCCACACAATTTGGCCCTCTCTGCTTTCCTGCGCACTCTAGCCTCAAAAGCACCTTTTTTCACTTTCGCCGCTCTTTGGAGACAAAAAGACAAACGTCCAGCTTTTGCTGCCACAGCAAAGGTGCCAGCGGGGAAAAGTGATGCTGGTCCTCACTGCCTCCTGGAACCCCTTCAAATGCCCCACACAATTTGGCCCTCTCTGCTTTCCTGCGCACTCTAGCCTCAAAAGCACCTTTTTTCACTTTCGCCGCTGTTTGGACCAAAAAAGACAAACGTCCAGCTTTTGCTGCCACAGGAAAGGTGCCAGCAGGGAAAAGTGATGCTGGTCCTCACTGCCTCCTGGAACCCCTTCAAATGCCCCACACAATTTGGCCCTCTCTGCTTTCCTGCGCACTCTAGCCTCAAAAGCACCTTTTTTCACTTTCTCCGCTGTTTGGAGCAAAAAAAGACAAACGTCCAGCTTTTGCTGCCACAGCAAAGGTGCCAGCGGGGAAAAGTGATGCTGGTCCTCACTGCCTCCTGGAACCCCTTCAAATGCCCCACACAATTTGGCCCTCTCTGCTTTCCTGCGCACTCTAGCCTCAAAAGCACCTTTTTTCACTTTCGCCGCTGTTTGGTGCAAAAAAGACAAACGTCCAGCTTTTGCTGCCACAGCAAAGGTGCCAGCGGGGAAAAGTGATGCTGGTCCTCACTGCCTCCTGGAACCCCTTCAAATGCCCCACACAATTTGGCCCTCTCTGCTTTCCTGCGCACTCTAGTCTCAAAAGCACCTTTTTTCACTTTCGCCGCTGTTTGTAGCAAAAAAGACAAACGTCCAGCTTTTGCTGCCACAGCAAAGGTGCCAGCGGGGAAAAGTGATGCTGGTCCTCACTGCCTCCTGGAACCCCTTCAAATGCCCCACACAATTTGGCCCTCTCTGCTTTCCTGCGCACTCTAGCCTCAAAAGCACCTTTTTTCACTTTCGCCGCTGTTTGGAGCAAAAAAAGACAAACGTCCAGCTTTTGCTGCCACAGCAAAGGTGCCAGCGGGGAAAAGTGATGCTGGTCCTCACTGCCTCCTGGAACCCCTTCAAATGCCCCACACAATTTGGCCCTCTCTGCTTTCCTGCGCACTCTAGCCTCAAAAGCACCTTTTTTCACTTTCGCTGCTGTTTTGAGCAAAAAAAGACAAACGTCCAGCTTTTGCTGCCACAGCAAAGGTGCCAGCGGGGAAAAGTGATGCTGGTCCTCACTGCCTCCTGGAACCCCTTCAAATGCCCCACACAATTTGGCCCTCTCTGCTTTCCTGCGCACTCTAGCCTCAAAAGCACCTTTTTTCACTTTCGCCGCTGTTTGGACCAAAAAAGACAAACGTCCAGCTTTTGCTGCCACAGCAAAGGTGCCAGCGGGGAAAAGTGATGCTGGTCCTCACTGCCTCCTGGAACCTTTTCAAATGCCCCACACAATTTGGCCCTCTCTGCTTTCCTGCGCACTCTAGCCTCAAAAGCACCTTTTTTCACTTTCGCCGCTCTTTGGAGACAAAAAGACAAACGTCCAGCTTTTGCTGCCACAGCAAAGGTGCCAGCGGGGAACAGTGATGCTGGTCCTCACTGCCTCCTGGAACCCCTTCAAATGCCCCACACAATTTGGCCCTCTCTGCTTTCCTGCGCACTCTAGCCTCAAAAGCACCTTTTTTCACTTTCGCCGCTGTTTGGAGCAAAAAAGACAAACGTCCAGCTTTTGCTGCCACAGGAAAGGTGCCAGCAGGGAAAAGTGATGCTGGTCCTCACTGCCTCCTGGAACCCCTTCAAATGCCCCACACAATTTGGCCCTCTCTGCTTTCCTGCGCACTCTAGCCTCAAAAGCACCTTTTTTCACTTTCTCCGCTGTTTGGAGCAAAAAAAGACAAACGTCCAGCTTTTGCTGCCACAGCAAAGGTGCCAGCGGGGAAAAGTGATGCTGGTCCTCACTGCCTCCTGGAACCCCTTCAAATGCCCCACACAATTTGGCCCTCTCTGCTTTCCTGCTGACTGTAGCCTCAAAAGCACCTTTTTTCACTTTCGCCGCTGTTTGGAGCAAAAAAGACAAACGTCCAGCTTTTGCTGCCACAGCAAAGGTGCCAGCGGGGAAAAGTGATGCTGGTCCTCACTGCCTCCTGGAACCCCTTCAAATGCCCCACACAATTTGGCCCTCTCTGCTTTCCTGCGCACTCTAGCCTCAAAAGCACCTTTTTTCACTTTCGCCGCTGTTTGGTGCAAAAAAGACAAACGTCCAGCTTTTGCTGCCACAGGAAAGGTGCCAGCGGGGAAAAGTGATGCTGGTCCTCACTGCCTCCTGGAACCCCTTCAAATGCCCCACACAATTTGGCCCTCTCTGCTTTCCTGCGGACTCTAGCCTCAAAAGCACCTTTTTTCACTTTCGCCGCTGTTTGGAGCAAAAACAGACAAACGTCCAGCTTTTGCTGCCACAGCAAAGGTGCCAGCGGGGAAAAGTGATGCTGGTCCTCACTGCCTCCTGGAACCCCTTCAAATGCCCCACACAATTTGGCCCTCTCTGCTTTCCTGCGCACTCTAGCCTCAAAAGCACCTTTTTTCACTTTCGCCGCTCTCTGGAGCCAAAAAGACAAACGTCCAGCTTTTGCTGCCACAGCAAAGGTGCCAGCGGGGAAAAGTGATGCTGGTCCTCACTGCCTCCTGGAACCCCTTCAAATGCCCCACCCAATTTGGCCCTCTCTGCTTTCCTGCTGACTGTAGCCTCAAAAGCACCTTTTCTCACTTTCGCCGCTGTTTGGTGCAAAAAAGACAAACGTCCAGCTTTTGCTGCCACAGCAAAGGTGCCAGCGGGGAAAAGTGATGCTGGTCCTCACTGCCTCCTGGAACCCCTTCAAATGCCCCACACAATTTGGCCCTCTCTGCTTTCCTGCGCACTCTAGCCTCAAAAGCACCTTTTTTCACTTTCGGCGCTGTTTGGAGCCAAAAAGACAAACGTCCAGCTTTTGCTGCCACAGCAAAGGTGCCAGCGGGGAAAAGTGATGCTGGTCCTCACTGCCTCCTGGAACCCCTTCAAATGCCCCACACAATTTGGCCCTCTCTGCTTTCCTGCGCACTCTAGCCTCAAAAGCACCTTTTTTCACTTTCGCCGCTGTTTGGAGCAAAAAAGACAAACGTCCAGCTTTTGCTGCCACAGGAAAGGTGCCAGCAGGGAAAAGTGATGCTGGTCCTCACTGCCTCCTGGAACCCCTTCAAATGCCCCACACAATTTGGCCCTCTCTGCTTTCCTGCGCACTCTAGCCTCAAAAGCACCTTTTTTCACTTTCTCCGCTGTTTGGAGCAAAAAAAGACAAACGTCCAGCTTTTGCTGCCACAGCAAAGGTGCCAGCGGGGAAAAGTGATGCTGGTCCTCACTGCCTCCTGGAACCCCTTCAAATGCCCCACACAATTTGGCCCTCTCTGCTTTCCTGCTGACTGTAGCCTCAAAAGCACCTTTTTTCACTTTCGCCGCTGTTTGGAGCAAAAAAGACAAACGTCCAGCTTTTGCTGCCACAGCAAAGGTGCCAGCGGGGAAAAGTGATGCTGGTCCTCACTGCCTCCTGGAACCCCTTCAAATGCCCCACACAATTTGGCCCTCTCTGCTTTCCTGCGCACTCTAGCCTCAAAAGCACCTTTTTTCACTTTCGCCGCTGTTTGGTGCAAAAAAGACAAACGTCCAGCTTTTGCTGCCACAGGAAAGGTGCCAGCGGGGAAAAGTGATGCTGGTCCTCACTGCCTCCTGGAACCCCTTCAAATGCCCCACACAATTTGGCCCTCTCTGCTTTCCTGCGGACTCTAGCCTCAAAAGCACCTTTTTTCACTTTCGCCGCTGTTTGGAGCAAAAAAAGACAAACGTCCAGCTTTTGCTGCCACAGCAAAGGTGCCAGCGGGGAAAAGTGATGCTGGTCCTCACTGCCTCCTGGAACCCCTTCAAATGCCCCACACAATTTGGCCCTCTCTGCTTTCCTGCGCACTCTAGCCTCAAAAGCACCTTTTTTCACTTTCGCCGCTCTCTGGAGCCAAAAAGACAAACGTCCAGCTTTTGCTGCCACAGCAAAGGTGCCAGCGGGGAAAAGTGATGCTGGTCCTCACTGCCTCCTGGAACCCCTTCAAATGCCCCACCCAATTTGGCCCTCTCTGCTTTCCTGCTGACTGTAGCCTCAAAAGCACCTTTTCTCACTTTCGCCGCTGTTTGGTGCAAAAAAGACAAACGTCCAGCTTTTGCTGCCACAGCAAAGGTGCCAGCGGGGAAAAGTGATGCTGGTCCTCACTGCCTCCTGGAACCCCTTCAAATGCCCCACACAATTTGGCCCTCTCTGCTTTCCTGCGCACTCTAGCCTCAAAAGCACCTTTTTTCACTTTCGGCGCTGTTTGGAGCCAAAAAGACAAACGTCCAGCTTTTGCTGCCACAGCAAAGGTGCCAGCGGGGAAAAGTGATGCTGGTCCTCACTGCCTCCTGGAACCCCTTCAAATGCCCCACACAATTTGGCCCTCTCTGCTTTCCTGCGCACTCTAGCCTCAAAAGCACCTTTTTTCACTTTCGGCGCTGTTTGGAGCAAAAAAGACAAACGTCCAGCTTTTGCTGCCACAGCAAAGGTGCCAGCGGGGAAAAGTGATGCTGGTCCTCACTGCCTCCTGGAACCCCTTCAAATGCCCCACACAATTTGGCCCTCTCTGCTTTCCTGCGCACTCTAGCCTCAAAAGCACCTTTTTTCACTTTCGCCGGTGTTTTGAGCAAAAAAAGACAACGTCCAGCTTTTGCTGCCACAGCAAAGGTGCCAGCGGGGAAAAGTGATGCTGGTCCTCACTGCCTCCTGGAACCCCTTCAAATGCCCCACACAATTTGGCCCTCTCTGCTTTCCTGCGCACTCTAGCCTCAAAAGCACCTTTTTTCACTTTCGCCGGTGTTTGGAGCCAAAAAGACAAACGTCCAGCTTTTGCTGCCACAGCAAAGGTGCCAGCGGGGAAAAGTGATGCTGGTCCTCACTGCCTCCTGGAACCTTTTCAAATGCCCCACACAATTTGGCCCTCTCTGCTTTCCTGCGCACTCTAGCCTCAAAAGCACCTTTTTTCACTTTCGCCGCTCTTTGGAGACAAAAAGACAAACGTCCAGCTTTTGCTGCCACAGCAAAGGTGCCAGCGGGGAAAAGTGATGCTGGTCCTCACTGCCTCCTGGAACCCCTTCAAATGCCCCACACAATTTGGCCCTCTCTGCTTTCCTGCGCACTCTAGCCTCAAAAGCACCTTTTTTCACTTTCGCCGCTGTTTGGAGCAAAAAAGACAAACGTCCAGCTTTTGCTGCCACAGGAAAGGTGCCAGCAGGGAAAAGTGATGCTGGTCCTCACTGCCTCCTGGAACCCCTTCAAATGCCCCACACAATTTGGCCCTCTCTGCTTTCCTGCGCACTCTAGCCTCAAAAGCACCTTTTTTCACTTTCGCCGCTGTTTGGAGCAAAAAAAGACAAACGTCCAGCTTTTGCTGCCACAGCAAAGGTGCCAGCGGGGAAAAGTGATGCTGGTCCTCACTGCCTCCTGGAACCCCTTCAAATGCCCCACACAATTTGGCCCTCTCTGCTTTCCTGCGCACTCTAGCCTCAAAAGCACCTTTTTTCACTTTCGCCGCTGTTTGGAGCAAAAAAGACAAACGTACAGCTTTTGCTGCCACAGCAAAGGTGCCAGCGGGGAAAAGTGATGCTGGTCCTCACTGCCTCCTGGAACCCCTTCAAATGCCCCACACAATTTGGCCCTCTCTGCTTTCCTGCTGACTGTAGCCTCAAAAGCACCTTTTTTCACTTTCGGCGCTGTTTGGACCAAAAAAGACAAACGTCCAGCTTTTGCTGCCACAGCAAAGGTGCCAGCGGGGAAAAGTGATGCTGGTCCTCACTGCCTCCTGGAACCCCTTCAAATGCCCCACACAATTTGGCCCTCTCTGCTTTCCTGCGGACTCTATCCTCAAAAGCACCTTTTTTCACTTTCGCCGCTGTTTGGAGCAAAAAAGACAAACGTCCAGCTTTTGCTGCCACAGGAAAGGTGCCAGCGGGGAAAAGTGATGCTGGTCCTCACTGCCTCCTGGAACCCCTTCAAATGCCCCACACAATTTGGCCCTCTCTGCTTTCCTGCGCACTCTAGCCTCAAAAGCACCTTTTTTCACTTTCGGCGCTGTTTGGAGCAAAAAAGACAAACGTCCAGCTTTTGCTGCCACAGGAAAGGTGCCAGCGGGGAAAAGTGATGCTGGTCCTCACTGCCTCCTGGAACCCCTTCAAATGCCCCACACAATTTGGCCCTCTCTGCTTTCCTGAGGACTCTAGCCTCAAAAGCACCTTTTTTCACTTTCGCCGCTGTTTGGAGCAAAAAAAGACAAACGTCCAGCTTTTGCTGCCACAGCAAAGGTGCCAGCGGGGAAAAGTGATGCTGGTCCTCACTGCCTCCTGGAACCCCTTCAAATGCCCCACACAATTTGGCCCTCTCTGCTTTCCTGCGCACTCTAGCCTCAAAAGCACCTTTTTTCACTTTCGCCGCTGTTTGGAGCAAAAAAACACAAACGTCCAGCTTTTGCTGCCATAGCAAAGGTGCCAGCGGGGAAAAGTGATGCTGGTCCTCACTGCCTCCTGGAACCCCTTCAAATGCCCCACACAATTTGGCCCTCTCTGCTTTCCTGCGCACTCTAGCCTCAAAAGCACCTTTTTTCACTTTCGCCGCTCTCTGGAGCCAAAAAGACAAACGTCCAGCTTTTGCTGCCACAGCAAAGGTGCCAGCGGGGAAAAGTGATGCTGGTCCTCACTGCCTCCTGGAACCCCTTCAAATGCCCCACACAATTTGGCCCTCTCTGCTTTCCTGCGGACTCTAGCCTCAAAAGCACCTTTTTCCACTTTCGCCCCTGTTTGGAGCAAAAAAGACAAACGTCCAGCTTTTGCTGCCACAGCAAAGGTGCCAGCGGGGAAAAGTGATGCTGGTCCTCACTGCCTCCTGGAACCCCTTCAAATGCCCCACACAATTTGGCCCTCTCTGCTTTCCTGCGCACTCTAGTCTCAAAAGCACCTTTTTTCACTTTCGCCGCTGTTTGTAGCAAAAAAGACAAACGTCCAGCTTTTGCTGCCACAGCAAAGGTGCCAGCGGGGAAAAGTGATGCTGGTCCTCACTGCCTCCTGGAACCCCTTCAAATGCCCCACACAATTTGGCCCTCTCTGCTTTCCTGCGCACTCTAGCCTCAAAAGCACCTTTTTTCACTTTCGGCGCTGTTTGGAGCCAAAAAGACAAACGTCCAGCTTTTGCTGCCACAGCAAAGGTGCCAGCGGGGAAAAGTGATGCTGGTCTTCACTGCCTCCTGGAACCCCTTCAAATGCCCCACACAATTTGGCCCTCTCTGCTTTCCTGCTGACTGTAGCCTCAAAAGCACCTTTTTTCACTTTCGCCGCTGTTTTGAGCAAAAAAAGACAAACGTCCAGCTTTTGCTGCCACAGCAAAGGTGCCAGCGGGGAAAAGTGATGCTGGTCCTCACTGCCTCCTGGAACCCCTTCAAATGCCCCACACAATTTGGCCCTCTCTGCTTTCCTGCGCACTCTAGCCTCAAAAGCACCTTTTTTCACTTTCGCTGCTGTTTTGAGCAAAAAAAGACAAACGTCCAGCTTTTGCTGCCACAGCAAAGGTGCCAGCGGGGAAAAGTGATGCTGGTCCTCACTGCCTCCTGGAACCCCTTCAAATGCCCCACACAATTTGGCCCTCTCTGCTTTCCTGCGCACTCTAGCCTCAAAAGCACCTTTTTTCACTTTCGCCGCTGTTTGGACCAAAAAAGACAAACGTCCAGCTTTTGCTGCCACAGCAAAGGTGCCAGCGGGGAAAAGTGATGCTGGTCCTCACTGCCTCCTGGAACCTTTTCAAATGCCCCACACAATTTGGCCCTCTCTGCTTTCCTGCGCACTCTAGCCTCAAAAGCACCTTTTTTCACTTTCGCCGCTCTTTGGAGACAAAAAGACAAACGTCCAGCTTTTGCTGCCACAGCAAAGGTGCCAGCGGGGAACAGTGATGCTGGTCCTCACTGCCTCCTGGAACCCCTTCAAATGCCCCACACAATTTGGCCCTCTCTGCTTTCCTGCGCACTCTAGCCTCAAAAGCACCTTTTTTCACTTTCTCCGCTGTTTGGAGCAAAAAAAGACAAACGTCCAGCTTTTGCTGCCACAGCAAAGGTGCCAGCGGGGAAAAGTGATGCTGGTCCTCACTGCCTCCTGGAACCCCTTCAAATGCCCCACACAATTTGGCCCTCTCTGCTTTCCTGCGCACTCTAGCCTCAAAAGCACCTTTTTTCACTTTCGCCGCTGTTTGGTGCAAAAAAGACAAACGTCCAGCTTTTGCTGCCACAGGAAAGGTGCCAGCGGGGAAAAGTGATGCTGGTCCTCACTGCCTCCTGGAACCCCTTCAAATGCCCCACACAATTTGGCCCTCTCTGCTTTCCTGCGGACTCTAGCCTCAAAAGCACCTTTTTTCACTTTCGCCGCTGTTTGGAGCAAAAAAAGACAAACGTCCAGCTTTTGCTGCCACAGCAAAGGTGCCAGCGGGGAAAAGTGATGCTGGTCCTCACTGCCTCCTGGAACCCCTTCAAATGCCCCACACAATTTGGCCCTCTCTGCTTTCCTGCGCACTCTAGCCTCAAAAGCACCTTTTTTCACTTTCGCCGCTCTCTGGAGCCAAAAAGACAAACGTCCAGCTTTTGCTGCCACAGCAAAGGTGCCAGCGGGGAAAAGTGATGCTGGTCCTCACTGCCTCCTGGAACCCCTTCAAATGCCCCACCCAATTTGGCCCTCTCTGCTTTCCTGCTGACTGTAGCCTCAAAAGCACCTTTTTTCACTTTCGCCGCTGTTTGGTGCAAAAAAGACAAACGTCCAGCTTTTGCTGCCACAGCAAAGGTGCCAGCGGGGAAAAGTGATGCTGGTCCTCACTGCCTCCTGGAACCCCTTCAAATGCCCCACACAATTTGGCCCTCTCTGCTTTCCTGCGCACTCTAGCCTCAAAAGCACCTTTTTTCACTTTCGGCGCTGTTTGGAGCCAAAAAGACAAACGTCCAGCTTTTGCTGCCACAGCAAAGGTGCCAGCGGGGAAAAGTGATGCTGGTCCTCACTGCCTCCTGGAACCCCTTCAAATGCCCCACACAATTTGGCCCTCTCTGCTTTCCTGCGCACTCTAGCCTCAAAAGCACCTTTTTTCACTTTCGGCGCTGTTTGGAGCAAAAAAGACAAACGTCCAGCTTTTGCTGCCACAGCAAAGGTGCCAGCGGGGAAAAGTGATGCTGGTCCTCACTGCCTCCTGGAACCCCTTCAAATGCCCCACACAATTTGGCCCTCTCTGCTTTCCTGCGCACTCTAGCCTCAAAAGCACCTTTTTTCACTTTCGCCGGTGTTTTGAGCAAAAAAAGACAACGTCCAGCTTTTGCTGCCACAGCAAAGGTGCCAGCGGGGAAAAGTGATGCTGGTCCTCACTGCCTCCTGGAACCCCTTCAAATGCCCCACACAATTTGGCCCTCTCTGCTTTCCTGCGCACTCTAGCCTCAAAAGCACCTTTTTTCACTTTCGCCGGTGTTTGGAGCCAAAAAGACAAACGTCCAGCTTTTGCTGCCACAGCAAAGGTGCCAGCGGGGAAAAGTGATGCTGGTCCTCACTGCCTCCTGGAACCTTTTCAAATGCCCCACACAATTTGGCCCTCTCTGCTTTCCTGCGCACTCTAGCCTCAAAAGCACCTTTTTTCACTTTCGCCGCTCTTTGGAGACAAAAAGACAAACGTCCAGCTTTTGCTGCCACAGCAAAGGTGCCAGCGGGGAAAAGTGATGCTGGTCCTCACTGCCTCCTGGAACCCCTTCAAATGCCCCACACAATTTGGCCCTCTCTGCTTTCCTGCGCACTCTAGCCTCAAAAGCACCTTTTTTCACTTTCGCCGCTGTTTGGAGCAAAAAAGACAAACGTCCAGCTTTTGCTGCCACAGGAAAGGTGCCAGCAGGGAAAAGTGATGCTGGTCCTCACTGCCTCCTGGAACCCCTTCAAATGCCCCACACAATTTGGCCCTCTCTGCTTTCCTGCGCACTCTAGCCTCAAAAGCACCTTTTTTCACTTTCTCCGCTGTTTGGAGCAAAAAAAGACAAACGTCCAGCTTTTGCTGCCACAGCAAAGGTGCCAGCGGGGAAAAGTGATGCTGGTCCTCACTGCCTCCTGGAACCCCTTCAAATGCCCCACACAATTTGGCCCTCTCTGCTTTCCTGCGCACTCTAGCCTCAAAAGCACCTTTTTTCACTTTCGCCGCTGTTTGGAGCAAAAAAGACAAACGTACAGCTTTTGCTGCCACAGCAAAGGTGCCAGCGGGGAAAAGTGATGCTGGTCCTCACTGCCTCCTGGAACCCCTTCAAATGCCCCACACAATTTGGCCCTCTCTGCTTTCCTGCTGACTGTAGCCTCAAAAGCACCTTTTTTCACTTTCGGCGCTGTTTGGACCAAAAAAGACAAACGTCCAGCTTTTGCTGCCACAGCAAAGGTGCCAGCAGGGAAAAGTGATGCTGGTCCTCACTGCCTCCTGGAACCCCTTCAAATGCCCCACACAATTTGGCCCTCTCTGCTTTCCTGCGGACTCTATCCTCAAAAGCACCTTTTTTCACTTTCGCCGCTGTTTGGAGCAAAAAAGACAAACGTCCAGCTTTTGCTGCCACAGCAAAGGTGCCAGCGGGGAAAAGTGATGCTGGTCCTCACTGCCTCCTGGAACCCCTTCAAATGCCCCACACAATTTGGCCCTCTCTGCTTTCCTGCGCACTCTAGCCTCAAAAGCACCTTTTTTCACTTTCGGCGCTGTTTGGAGCAAAAAAGACAAACGTCCAGCTTTTGCTGCCACAGGAAAGGTGCCAGCGGGGAAAAGTGATGCTGGTCCTCACTGCCTCCTGGAACCCCTTCAAATGCCCCACACAATTTGGCCCTCTCTGCTTTCCTGAGGACTCTAGCCTCAAAAGCACCTTTTTTCACTTTCGCCGCTGTTTGGAGCAAAAAAAGACAAACGTCCAGCTTTTGCTGCCACAGCAAAGGTGCCAGCGGGGAAAAGTGATGCTGGTCCTCACTGCCTCCTGGAACCCCTTCAAATGCCCCACACAATTTGGCCCTCTCTGCTTTCCTGCGCACTCTAGCCTCAAAAGCACCTTTTTTCACTTTCGCCGCTGTTTGGAGCAAAAAAAGACAAACGTCCAGCTTTTGCTGCCACAGCAAAGGTGCCAGCGGGGAAAAGTGATGCTGGTCCTCACTGCCTCCTGGAACCCCTTCAAATGCCCCACACAATTTGGCCCTCTCTGCTTTCCTGCGCACTCTAGCCTCAAAAGCACCTTTTTTCACTTTCGCCGCTGTTTGGAGCAAAAAAAGACAAACGTCCAGCTTTTGCTGCCACAGCAAAGGTGCCAGCGGGGAAAAGTGATGCTGGTCCTCACTGCCTCCTGGAACCCCTTCAAATGCCCCACACAATTTGGCCCTCTCTGCTTTCCTGCGCACTCTAGCCTCAAAAGCACCTTTTTTCACTTTCGCCGCTCTCTGGAGCCAAAAAGACAAACGTCCAGCTTTTGCTGCCACAGCAAAGGTGCCAGCGGGGAAAAGTGATGCTGGTCCTCACTGCCTCCTGGAACCCCTTCAAATGCCCCACACAATTTGGCCCTCTCTGCTTTCCTGCGGACTCTAGCCTCAAAAGCACCTTTTTCCACTTTCGCCCCTGTTTGGAGCAAAAAAGACAAACGTCCAGCTTTTGCTGCCACAGCAAAGGTGCCAGCGGGGAAAAGTGATGCTGGTCCTCACTGCCTCCTGGAACCCCTTCAAATGCCCCGCACAATTTGGCCCTCTCTGCTTTCCTGCGCACTCTAGTCTCAAAAGCACCTTTTTTCACTTTCGCCGCTGTTTGTAGCAAAAAAGACAAACGTCCAGCTTTTGCTGCCACAGCAAAGGTGCCAGCGGGGAAAAGTGATGCTGGTCCTCACTGCCTCCTGGAACCCCTTCAAATGCCCCACACAATTTGGCCCTCTCTGCTTTCCTGCGCACTCTAGCCTCAAAAGCACCTTTTTTCACTTTCGGCGCTGTTTGGAGCCAAAAAGACAAACGTCCAGCTTTTGCTGCCACAGCAAAGGTGCCAGCGGGGAAAAGTGATGCTGGTCTTCACTGCCTCCTGGAACCCCTTCAAATGCCCCACACAATTTGGCCCTCTCTGCTTTCCTGCTGACTGTAGCCTCAAAAGCACCTTTTTTCACTTTCGCCGCTGTTTTGAGCAAAAAAAGACAAACGTCCAGCTTTTGCTGCCACAGGAAAGGTGCCAGCAGGGAAAAGTGATGCTGGTCCTCACTGCCTCCTGGAACCCCTTCAAATGCCCCACACAATTTGGCCCTCTCTGCTTTCCTGCGCACTCTATGCTCAAAAGCACCTTTTTTCACTTTCGCCGCTGTTTGGAGCAAAAAAAGACAAACGTCCAGCTTTTGCTGCCACAGCAAAGGTGCCAGCGGGGAAAAGTGATGCTGGTCCTCACTGCCTCCTGGAACCCCTTCAAATGCCCCACACAATTTGGCCCTCTCTGCTTTCCTGCGCGCTCTATCCTCAAAAGCACCTTTTTTCACTTTCGCCGCTCTTTTGAGCAAAAAAAGAAAAACGTCCAGCTTTTGCTGCCACAGCAAAGGTGCCAGCGGGGAAAAGTGATGCTGGTCCTCATTGCCTCCTGGAACCCCTTCAAATGCCCCACACAATTTGGCCCTCTCTGCTTTCCTGCGGACTCTAGCCTCAAAAGCATCTTTTTTAACTTTCGCCGCTGTTTGGAGCAAAAAAAGACAAACGTCCAACTTTTGCTGCCACAGCAAAGGTGCCAGCGGGGAAAAGTGATGCTGGTCCTCACTGCCTCCTGGAACCCCTTCAAATGCCCCACACAATTTGGCCCTCTCTGCTTTCCTGCGGACTCTAGCCTCAAAAGCACCTTTTTTCACTTTCGGCGCTGTTTGGAGCCAAAAAGACAAACGTCCAGCTTTTGCTGCCACAGCAAAGGTGCCAGCGGGGAAAAGTGATGCTGGTCCTCACTGCCTCCTGGAACCCCTTCAAATGCCCCACACAATTTGGCCCTCTCTGCTTTCCTGCGGACTCTAGCCTCAAAAGCACCTTTTTTCACTTTCGCCGCTGTTTGGAGCAAAAAAAGACAAACGTCCAGCTTTTGCTGCCACAGCAAAGGTGCCAGCGGGGAAAAGTGATGCTGGTCCTCACTGCCTCCTGGAACCCCTTCAAATGCCCCACACAATTTGGCCCTCTCTGCTTTCCTGCGCACTCTAGCCTCAAAAGCACCTTTTTTCACTTTCGCCGCTGTTTGGAGCCAAAAAGACAAACGTCCAGCTTTTGCTGCCACAGCAAAGGTGCCAGCGGGGAAAAGTGATGCTGGTCCTCACTGCCTCCTGGAACCCCTTCAAATGCCCCACACAATTTGGCCCTCTCTGCTTTCCTGCGGACTCTAGCCTCAAAAGCACCTTTTTTCACTTTCGCCTCTGTTCGGAGCAAAAAAGACAAACGTCCAGCTTTTGCTGCCACAGCAAAGGTGCCAGCGGGGAAAAGTGATGCTGGTCCTCACTGCCTCCTGGAACCCCTTCAAATGCCCCAGACAATTTGGCCCTCTCTGCTTTCCTGCGGACTCTATCCTCAAAAGCACCTTTTTTCACTTTCGCCGCTGTTTTGAGCAAATAAAGACAAACGTCCAGCTTTTGCTGCCACAGCAAAGGTGCCAGCGGGGAAAAGTGATGCTGGTCCTCACTGCCTCCTGGAACCTTTTCAAATGCCCCACACAATTTGGCCCTCTCTGCTTTCCTGCGCACTCTAGCCTCAAAAGCACCTTTTTTCACTTTCGCCGCTGTTTGGAGCAAAAAAGACAAACGTCCAGCTTTTGCTGCCACAGCAAAGGTGCCAGCGGGGAAAAGTGATGCTGGTCCTCACTGCCTCCTGGAACCCCTTCAAATGCCCCACACAATTTGGCGCTCTCTGCTTTCCTGCGGACTCTATCCTCAAAAGCACCTTTTTTCACTTTCGCCGCTGTTTGGAGCAAAAAAGACAAACGTCCAGCTTTTGCTGCCACAGGAAAGGTGCCAGCAGGGAAAAGTGATGCTGGTCCTCACTGCCTCCTGGAACCCCTTCAAATGCCCCACACAATTTGGCCCTCTCTGCTTTCCTGCGCACTCTAGCCTCAAAAGCACCTTTTTTCACTTTCGCCGCTGTTTGGAGCAAAAAAGACAAACGTCCAGCTTTTGCTGCCACAGCAAAGGTGCCGGCGGGGAAAAGTGATGCTGCTTCTCACTGCCTCCTGGAACCCCTTCAAATGCCCCACACAATTTGGCCCTCTCTGCTTTCCTGCGCACTCTAGCCTCAAAAGCAACTTTTTTCACTTTCGCCGCTTTTGGAGCAAAAAAAGACAAATGTCCAGCTTTTGCTGCCACAGCAAAGGTGCCAGCGGGGAAAAGTGATGCTGGTCCTCACTGCCTCCTGGAACCCCTTCAAATGCCCCACACAATTTGGCCCTCTCTGCTTTCCTGCGCACTCTAGCCTCAAAAGCACCTTTTTTCACTTTCGCCGCTTTTGGAGCAAAAAAAGACAAATGTCCAGCTTTTGCTGCCACAGCAAAGGTGCCAGCGGGGAAAAGTGATGCTGGTCCTCACTGCCTCCTGGAACCCCTTCAAATGCCCCAGACAATTTGGCCCTCTCTGCTTTCCTGAAAAGTCTATCCTCAAAAGCACCTTTTTTCACTTTCGGCGCCCTCCGGAGCAAAAAAGACAAACGTCCAGCTTTTGCTGCCACAGCAAAGGTGCCAGCGGGGAAAAGTGATGCTGCTTCTCACTGCCTCCTGGAACCCCTTCAAATGCCCCACACAATTTGGCCCTCTCTGCTTTCCTGAGGACTCTATCCTCAAAAGCACCTTTTTTCACTTTCGGCGCCCTCCGGAGCAAAAAAGACAAACGTCCAGCTTTTGCTGCCACAGCAAAGGTGCCAGCGGGGAAAAGTGATGCTGGTCCTCACTGCCTCCTGGAACCCCTTCAAATGCCCCAGACAATTTGGCCCTCTCTGCTTTCCTGAAAAGTCTATCCTCAAAAGCACCTTTTTTCACTTTCGGCGCTGTTTGGAGCAAAAAAGACAAACGTCCAGCTTTTGCTGCCACAGCAAAGGTGCCAGCGGGGAAAAGTGATGCTGCTTCTCACTGCCTCCTGGAACCCCTTCAAATGCCCCAGACAATTTGGCCCTCTCTGCTTTCCTGAAAAGTCTATCCTCAAAAGCACCTTTTTTCACTTTCGGCGCCCTCCGGAGCAAAAAAGACAAACGTCCAGCTTTTGCTGCCACAGCAAAGGTGCCAGCGGGGAAAAGTGATGCTGCTTCTCACTGCCTCCTGGAACCCCTTCAAATGCCCCACACAATTTGGCCCTCTCTGCTTTCCTGAAAAGTCTATCCTCAAAAGCACCTTTTTTCACTTTCGGCGCTGTTTGGAGCAAAAAAGACAAACGTCCAGCTTTTGCTGCCACAGCAAAGGTGCCAGCGGGGAAAAGTGATGCTGCTTCTCACTGCCTCCTGGAACCCCTTCAAATGCCCCACACAATTTGGCCCTCTCTGCTTTCCTGAAAAGTCTATCCTCAAAAGCACCTTTTTTCACTTTCGGCGCTGTTTGGAGCAAAAAAGACAAACGTCCAGCTTTTGCTGCCACAGCAAAGGTGCCAGCGGGGAAAAGTGATGCTGCTTCTCACTGCCTCCTGGAACCCCTTCAAATGCCCCACACAATTTGGCCCTCTCTGCTTTCCTGAAAAGTCTATCCTCAAAAGCACCTTTTTTCACTTTCGGCGCTGTTTGGAGCAAAAAAGACAAACGTCCAGCTTTTGCTGCCACAGCAAAGGTGCCAGCGGGGAAAAGTGATGCTGCTTCTCACTGCCTCCTGGAACCCCTTCAAATGCCCCAGACAATTTGGTCCTCTCTGCTTTCCTGAAAAGTCTATCCTCAAAAGCACCTTTTTTCACTTTCGGCGCCCTCCGGAGCAAAAAAGACAAACGTCCAGCTTTTGCTGCCACAGCAAAGGTGCCAGCGGGGAAAAGTGATGCTGCTTCTCACTGCCTCCTGGAACCCCTTCAAATGCCCCAGACAATTTGGCCCTCTCTGCTTTCCTGAAAAGTCTATCCTCAAAAGCACCTTTTTTCACTTTCGCCGCTGTTTGGAGCAAAAAAGACAAACGTCCAGCTTTTGCTGCCACAGCAAAGGTGCCAGCGGGGAAAAGTGATGCTGCTTCTCACTGCCTCCTGGAACCCCTTCAAATGCCCCAGACAATTTGGCCCTCTCTGCTTTCCTGAAAAGTCTATCCTCAAAAGCACCTTTTTTCACTTTCGCCGCTGTTTGGAGCAAAAAAGACAAACGTCCAGCTTTTGCTGCCACAGCAAAGGTGCCAGCGGGGAAAAGTGATGCTGGTCCTCACTGCCTCCTGGAACCCCTTCAAATGCCCCAGACAATTTGGCCCTCTCTGCTTTCCTGCGCACTCTATCCTCAAAAGCACCTTTTTTCACTTTCGGCGCTGTTTGGAGCAAGAAAGACAAACGTCCAGCTTTTGCTGCCACAGCAAAGGTGCCAGCGGGGAAAAGTGATGCTGCTTCTCACTGCCTCCTGGAAGCCCTTCAAATGCCCCAGACAATTTGGCCCTCTCTGCTTTCCTGAAAAGTCTATCCTCAAAAGCACCTTTTTTCACTTTCGGCGCTGTTTGGAGCAAAAAAGACAAACGTCCAGCTTTTGCTGCCACAGCAAAGGTGCCAGCGGGGAAAAGTGATGCTGCTTCTCACTGCCTCCTGGAACCCCTTCAAATGCCCCACACAATTTGGCCCTCTCTGCTTTCCTGAGGACTCTATCCTCAAAAGCACCTTTTTTCACTTTCGGCGCTGTTTGGAGCAAAAAAGACAAACGTCCAGCTTTTGCTGCCACAGCAAAGGTGCCAGCGGGGAAAAGTGATGCTGCTTCTCACTGCCTCCTGGAACCCCTTCAAATGCCCCACACAATTTGGCCCTCTCTGCTTTCCTGCGCACGCTATCCTCAAAAGCACCTTTTTTCACTTTCGGCGCTGTTTGGAGCAAAAAAGACAAACGTCCAGCTTTTGCTGCCACAGCAAAGGTGCCAGCGGGGAAAAGTGATGCTGCTTCTCACTGCCTCCTGGAACCCCTTCAAATGCCCCACACAATTTGGCCCTCTCTGCTTTCCTGAAAAGTCTATCCTCAAAAGCACCTTTTTTCACTTTCGGCGCTGTTTGGAGCAAAAAAGACAAACGTCCAGCTTTTGCTGCCACAGCAAAGGTGCCAGCGGGGAAAAGTGATGCTGCTTCTCACTGCCTCCTGGAACCCCTTCAAATGCCCCAGACAATTTGGCCCTCTCTGCTTTCCTGAAAAGTCTATCCTCAAAAGCACCTTTTTTCACTTTCGGCGCTGTTTGGAGCAAAAAAGACAAACGTCCAGCTTTTGCTGCCACAGCAAAGGTGCCAGCGGGGAAAAGTGATGCTGCTTCTCACTGCCTCCTGGAACCCCTTCAAATGCCCCAGACAATTTGGCCCTCTCTGCTTTCCTGAAAAGTCTATCCTCAAAAGCACCTTTTTTCACTTTCGGCGCCCTCCGGAGCAAAAAAGACAAACGTCCAGCTTTTGCTGCCACAGCAAAGGTGCCAGCGGGGAAAAGTGATGCTGCTTCTCACTGCCTCCTGGAACCCCTTCAAATGCCCCAGACAATTTGGCCCTCTCTGCTTTCCTGAAAAGTCTATCCTCAAAAGCACCTTTTTTCACTTTCGGCGCTGTTTGGAGCAAAAAAGACAAACGTCCAGCTTTTGCTGCCACAGCAAAGGTGCCAGCGGGGAAAAGTGATGCTGGTCCTCACTGCCTCCTGGAACCCCTTCAAATGCCCCAGACAATTTGGCCCTCTCTGCTTTCCTGCGCACTCTATCCTCAAAAGCACCTTTTTTCACTTTCGGCGCTGTTTGGAGCAAGAAAGACAAACGTCCAGCTTTTGCTGCCACAGCAAAGGTGCCAGCGGGGAAAAGTGATGCTGCTTCTCACTGCCTCCTGGAAGCCCTTCAAATGCCCCAGACAATTTGGCCCTCTCTGCTTTCCTGAAAAGTCTATCCTCAAAAGCACCTTTTTTCACTTTCGGCGCTGTTTGGAGCAAAAAAGACAAACGTCCAGCTTTTGCTGCCACAGCAAAGGTGCCAGCGGGGAAAAGTGATGCTGGTCCTCACTGCCTCCTGGAACCCCTTCAAATGCCCCACACAATTTGGCCCTCTCTGCTTTCCTGAGGACTCTATCCTCAAAAGCACCTTTTTTCACTTTCGGCGCTGTTTGGAGCAAAAAAGACAAACGTCCAGCTTTTGCTGCCACAGCAAAGGTGCCAGCGGGGAAAAGTGATGCTGCTTCTCACTGCCTCCTGGAACCCCTTCAAATGCCCCACACAATTTGGCCCTCTCTGCTTTCCTGCGCACGCTATCCTCAAAAGCACCTTTTTTCACTTTCGGCGCTGTTTGGAGCAAAAAAGACAAACGTCCAGCTTTTGCTGCCACAGCAAAGGTGCCAGCGGGGAAAAGTGATGCTGGTCCTCACTGCCTCCTGGAACCCCTTCAAATGCCCCACACAATTTGGCCCTCTCTGCTTTCCTGAAAAGTCTATCCTCAAAAGCACCTTTTTTCACTTTCGGCGCTGTTTGGAGCAAAAAAGACAAACGTCCAGCTTTTGCTGCCACAGCAAAGGTGCCAGCGGGGAAAAGTGATGCTGCTTCTCACTGCCTCCTGGAACCCCTTCAAATGCCCCAGACAATTTGGCCCTCTCTGCTTTCCTGAAAAGTCTATCCTCAAAAGCACCTTTTTTCACTTTCGGCGCTGTTTGGAGCAAAAAAGACAAACGTCCAGCTTTTGCTGCCACAGCAAAGGTGCCAGCGGGGAAAAGTGATGCTGCTTCTCACTGCCTCCTGGAACCCCTTCAAATGCCCCAGACAATTTGGCCCTCTCTGCTTTCCTGAAAAGTCTATCCTCAAAAGCACCTTTTTTCACTTTCGGCGCCCTCCGGAGCAAAAAAGACAAACGTCCAGCTTTTGCTGCCACAGCAAAGGTGCCAGCGGGGAAAAGTGATGCTGCTTCTCACTGCCTCCTGGAACCCCTTCAAATGCCCCAGACAATTTGGCCCTCTCTGCTTTCCTGAAAAGTCTATCCTCAAAAGCACCTTTTTTCACTTTCGCCGCTGTTTGGAGCAAAAAAGACAAACGTCCAGCTTTTGCTGCCACAGCAAAGGTGCCAGCGGGGAAAAGTGATGCTGCTTCTCACTGCCTCCTGGAACCCCTTCAAATGCCCCAGACAATTTGGCCCTCTCTGCTTTCCTGAAAAGTCTATCCTCAAAAGCACCTTTTTTCACTTTCGGCGCTGTTTGGAGCAAAAAAGACAAACGTCCAGCTTTTGCTGCCACAGCAAAGGTGCCAGCGGGGAAAAGTGATGCTGCTTCTCACTGCCTCCTGGAACCCCTTCAAATGCCCCAGACAATTTGGCCCTCTCTGCTTTCCTGAAAAGTCTATCCTCAAAAGCACCTTTTTTCACTTTCGGCGCCCTCCGGAGCAAAAAAGACAAACGTCCAGCTTTTGCTGCCACAGCAAAGGTGCCAGCGGGGAAAAGTGATGCTGGTCCTCACTGCCTCCTGGAACCCCTTCAAATGCCCCAGACAATTTGGCCCTCTCTGCTTTCCTGCGCACTCTATCCTCAAAAGCACCTTTTTTCACTTTCGGCGCTGTTTGGAGCAAGAAAGACAAACGTCCAGCTTTTGCTGCCACAGCAAAGGTGCCAGCGGGGAAAAGTGATGCTGCTTCTCACTGCCTCCTGGAACCCCTTCAAATGCCCCACACAATTTGGCCCTCTCTGCTTTCCTGAGGACTCTATCCTCAAAAGCACATTTTTTCACTTTCGGCGCTGTTTGGAGCAAAAAAGACAAACGTCCAGCTTTTGCTGCCACAGCAAAGGTGCCAGCGGGGAAAAGTGATGCTGCTTCTCACTGCCTCCTGGAACCCCTTCAAATGCCCCACACAATTTGGCCCTCTCTGCTTTCCTGCGCACGCTATCCTCAAAAGCACCTTTTTTCACTTTCGGCGCTGTTTGGAGCAAAAAAGACAAACGTCCAGCTTTTGCTGCCACAGCAAAGGTGCCAGCGGGGAAAAGTGATGCTGCTTCTCACTGCCTCCTGGAACCCCTTCAAATGCCCCACACAATTTGGCCCTCTCTGCTTTCCTGAAAAGTCTATCCTCAAAAGCACCTTTTTTCACTTTCGGCGCTGTTTGGAGCAAAAAAGACAAACGTCCAGCTTTTGCTGCCACAGCAAAGGTGCCAGCGGGGAAAAGTGATGCTGCTTCTCACTGCCTCCTGGAACCCCTTCAAATGCCCCAGACAATTTGGCCCTCTCTGCTTTCCTGAAAAGTCTATCCTCAAAAGCACCTTTTTTCACTTTCGGCGCTGTTTGGAGCAAAAAAGACAAACGTCCAGCTTTTGCTGCCACAGCAAAGGTGCCAGCGGGGAAAAGTGATGCTGGTCCTCACTGCCTCCTGGAACCCCTTCAAATGCCCCACACAATTTGGCCCTCTCTGCTTTCCTGAAAAGTCTATCCTCAAAAGCACCTTTTTTCACTTTCGGCGCTGTTTGGAGCAAAAAAGACAAACGTCCAGCTTTTGCTGCCACAGCAAAGGTGCCAGCGGGGAAAAGTGATGCTGCTTCTCACTGCCTCCTGGAAACCCTTCAAATGCCCCACACAATTTGGCCCTCTCTGCTTTCCTGCGGACTCTATCCTCAAAAGCACCTTTTTTCACTTTCGGCGCTGTTTGGAGCAAAAAAGACAAACGTCCAGCTTTTGCTGCCACAGCAAAGGTGCCAGCGGGGAAAAGTGATGCTGCTTCTCACTGCCTCCTGTAACCCCTTCAAATGCCCCAGACAATTTGGCCCTCTCTGCTTTCCTGAAAAGTCTATCCTCAAAAGCACCTTTTTTGCACTTTCGGCGCCCTCCGGAGCCAAAAAGACAAACGTCCAGCTTTTGCTGCCACAGCAAAGGTGCCAGCGGGGAAAAGTGATGCTGCTTCTCACTGCCTCCTGGAACCCCTTCAAATGCCCCAGACAATTTGGCCCTCTCTGCTTTCCTGAAAAGTCTATCCTCAAAAGCACCTTTTTTCACTTTCGGCGCTGTTTGGAGCAAAAAAGACAAACGTCCAGCTTTTGCTGCCACAGCAAAGGTGCCAGCGGGGAAAAGTGATGCTGGTCCTCACTGCCTCCTGGAACCCCTTCAAATGCCCCACACAATTTGGCCCTCTCTGCTTTCCTGAAAAGTCTATCCTCAAAAGCACCTTTTTTCACTTTCGGCGCTGTTTGGAGCAAAAAAGACAAACGTCCAGCTTTTGCTGCCACAGCAAAGGTGCCAGCGGGGAAAAGTGATGCTGCTTCTCACTGCCTCCTGGAACCCCTTCAAATGCCCCAGACAATTTGGCCCTCTCTGCTTTCCTGCGGACTCTATCCTCAAAAGCACCTTTTTTCACTTTCGGCGCTGTTTGGAGCAAAAAAGACAAACGTCCAGCTTTTGCTGCCACAGCAAAGGTGCCAGAGGGGAAAAGTGATGCTGCTTCTCACTGCCTCCTGGAACCCCTTCAAATGCCCCAGACAATTTGGCCCTCTCTGCTTTCCTGAAAAGTCTATCCTCAAAAGCACCTTTTTTCACTTTCGGCGCTGTTTGGAGCAAAAAAGACAAACGTCCAGCTTTTGCTGCCACAGCAAAGGTGCCAGCGGGGAAAAGTGATGCTGGTCCTCACTGCCTCCTGGAACCCGTTCAAATGCCCCAGACAATTTGGCCCTCTCTGCTTTCCTGAAAAGTCTATCCTCAAAAGCACCTTTTTTCACTTTCGGCGCTGTTTGGAGCAAAAAAGACAAACGTCCAGCTTTTGCTGCCACAGCAAAGGTGCCAGCGGGGAAAAGTGATGCTGCTTCTCACTGCCTCCTGGAACCCCTTCAAATGCCCCAGACAATTTGGCCCTCTCTGCTTTCCTGAAAAGTCTATCCTCAAAAGCACCTTTTTTCACTTTCGGCGCTGTTTGGAGCAAGAAAGACAAACGTCCAGCTTTTGCTGCCACAGCAAAGGTGCCAGCGGGGAAAAGTGATGCTGCTTCTCACTGCCTCCTGGAAACCCTTCAAATGCCCCACACAATTTGGCCCTCTCTGCTTTCCTGAAAAGTCTATCCTCAAAAGCACCTTTTTTCACTTTCGGCGCTGTTTGGAGCAAAAAAGACAAACGTCCAGCTTTTGCTGCCACAGCAAAGGTGCCAGCGGGGAAAAGTGATGCTGCTTCTCACTGCCTCCTGGAACCCCTTCAAATGCCCCACACAATTTGGCCCTCTCTGCTTTCCTGAAAAGTCTATCCTCAAAAGCACCTTTTTTCACTTTCGGCGCTGTTTGGAGCAAAAAAGACAAACGTCCAGCTTTTGCTGCCACAGCAAAGGTGCCAGCGGGGAAAAGTGATGCTGCTTCTCACTGCCTCCTGGAACCCCTTCAAATGCCCCAGACAATTTGGCCCTCTCTGCTTTCCTGAAAAGTCTATCCTCAAAAGCACCTTTTTTCACTTTCGGCGCTGTTTGGAGCAAAAAAGACAAACGTCCAGCTTTTGCTGCCACAGCAAAGGTGCCAGCGGGGAAAAGTGATGCTGCTTCTCACTGCCTCCTGGAACCCCTTCAAATGCCCCAGACAATTTGGCCCTCTCTGCTTTCCTGAAAAGTCTATCCTCAAAAGCACCTTTTTTCACTTTCGGCGCTGTTTGGAGCAAAAAAGACAAACGTCCAGCTTTTGCTGCCACAGCAAAGGTGCCAGCGGGGAAAAGTGATGCTGCTTCTCACTGCCTCCTGGAACCCCTTCAAATGCCCCACACAATTTGGCCCTCTCTGCTTTCCTGAAAAGTCTATCCTCAAAAGCACCTTTTTTCACTTTCGGCGCTGTTTGGAGCAAAAAAGACAAACGTCCAGCTTTTGCTGCCACAGCAAAGGTGCCAGCGGGGAAAAGTGATGCTGCTTCTCACTGCCTCCTGGAACCCCTTCAAATGCCCCAGACAATTTGGCCCTCTCTGCTTTCCTGAAAAGTCTATCCTCAAAAGCACCTTTTTTCACTTTCGGCGCTGTTTGGAGCAAAAAAGACAAACGTCCAGCTTTTGCTGCCACAGCAAAGGTGCCAGCGGGGAAAAGTGATGCTGCTTCTCACTGCCTCCTGGAACCCCTTCAAATGCCCCAGACAATTTGGCCCTCTCTGCTTTCCTGAAAAGTCTATCCTCAAAAGCACCTTTTTTCACTTTCGGCGCCCTCCGGAGCAAAAAAGACAAACGTCCAGCTTTTGCTGCCACAGCAAAGGTGCCAGCGGGGAAAAGTGATGCTGCTTCTCACTGCCTCCTGGAAACCCTTCAAATGCCCCACACAATTTGGCCCTCTCTGCTTTCCTGAAAAGTCTATCCTCAAAAGCACCTTTTTTCACTTTCGGCGCTGTTTGGAGCAAAAAAGACAAACGTCCAGCTTTTGCTGCCACAGCAAAGGTGCCAGCGGGGAAAAGTGATGCTGCTTCTCACTGCCTCCTGGAACCCCTTCAAATGCCCCACACAATTTGGCCCTCTCTGCTTTCCTGAAAAGTCTATCCTCAAAAGCACCTTTTTTCACTTTCGGCGCTGTTTGGAGCAAAAAAGACAAACGTCCAGCTTTTGCTGCCACAGCAAAGGTGCCAGCGGGGAAAAGTGATGCTGCTTCTCACTGCCTCCTGGAACCCCTTCAAATGCCCCAGACAATTTGGCCCTCTCTGCTTTCCTGAAAAGTCTATCCTCAAAAGCACCTTTTTTCACTTTCGGCGCTGTTTGGAGCAAAAAAGACAAACGTCCAGCTTTTGCTGCCACAGCAAAGGTGCCAGCGGGGAAAAGTGATGCTGCTTCTCACTGCCTCCTGGAACCCCTTCAAATGCCCCAGACAATTTGGCCCTCTCTGCTTTCCTGAAAAGTCTATCCTCAAAAGCACCTTTTTTCACTTTCGGCGCCCTCCGGAGCAAAAAAGACAAACGTCCAGCTTTTGCTGCCACAGCAAAGGTGCCAGCGGGGAAAAGTGATGCTGCTTCTCACTGCCTCCTGGAACCCCTTCAAATGCCCCACACAATTTGGCCCTCTCTGCTTTCCTGAAAAGTCTATCCTCAAAAGCACCTTTTTTCACTTTCGGCGCTGTTTGGAGCAAAAAAGACAAACGTCCAGCTTTTGCTGCCACAGCAAAGGTGCCAGCGGGGAAAAGTGATGCTGCTTCTCACTGCCTCCTGGAACCCCTTCAAATGCCCCAGACAATTTGGCCCTCTCTGCTTTCCTGAAAAGTCTATCCTCAAAAGCACCTTTTTTCACTTTCGGCGCTGTTTGGAGCAAAAAAGACAAACGTCCAGCTTTTGCTGCCACAGCAAAGGTGCCAGCGGGGAAAAGTGATGCTGCTTCTCACTGCCTCCTGGAACCCCTTCAAATGCCCCAGACAATTTGGCCCTCTCTGCTTTCCTGAAAAGTCTATCCTCAAAAGCACCTTTTTTCACTTTCGGCGCCCTCCGGAGCAAAAAAGACAAACGTCCAGCTTTTGCTGCCACAGCAAAGGTGCCAGCGGGGAAAAGTGATGCTGCTTCTCACTGCCTCCTGGAAACCCTTCAAATGCCCCACACAATTTGGCCCTCTCTGCTTTCCTGAAAAGTCTATCCTCAAAAGCACCTTTTTTCACTTTCGGCGCTGTTTGGAGCAAAAAAGACAAACGTCCAGCTTTTGCTGCCACAGCAAAGGTGCCAGCGGGGAAAAGTGATGCTGCTTCTCACTGCCTCCTGGAACCCCTTCAAATGCCCCACACAATTTGGCCCTCTCTGCTTTCCTGAAAAGTCTATCCTCAAAAGCACCTTTTTTCACTTTCGGCGCTGTTTGGAGCAAAAAAGACAAACGTCCAGCTTTTGCTGCCACAGCAAAGGTGCCAGCGGGGAAAAGTGATGCTGCTTCTCACTGCCTCCTGGAACCCCTTCAAATGCCCCAGACAATTTGGCCCTCTCTGCTTTCCTGAAAAGTCTATCCTCAAAAGCACCTTTTTTCACTTTCGGCGCCCTCCGGAGCAAAAAAGACAAACGTCCAGCTTTTGCTGCCACAGCAAAGGTGCCAGCGGGGAAAAGTGATGCTGCTTCTCACTGCCTCCTGGAACCCCTTCAAATGCCCCACACAATTTGGCCCTCTCTGCTTTCCTGAAAAGTCTATCCTCAAAAGCACCTTTTTTCACTTTCGGCGCTGTTTGGAGCAAAAAAGACAAACGTCCAGCTTTTGCTGCCACAGCAAAGGTGCCAGCGGGGAAAAGTGATGCTGCTTCTCACTGCCTCCTGGAACCCCTTCAAATGCCCCACACAATTTGGCCCTCTCTGCTTTCCTGAAAAGTCTATCCTCAAAAGCACCTTTTTTCACTTTCGGCGCCCTCCGGAGCAAAAAAGACAAACGTCCAGCTTTTGCTGCCACAGCAAAGGTGCCAGCGGGGAAAAGTGATGCTGCTTCTCACTGCCTCCTGGAACCCCTTCAAATGCCCCAGACAATTTGGCCCTCTCTGCTTTCCTGAAAAGTCTATCCTCAAAAGCACCTTTTTTCACTTTCGGCGCTGTTTGGAGCAAAAAAGACAAACGTCCAGCTTTTGCTGCCACAGCAAAGGTGCCAGCGGGGAAAAGTGATGCTGCTTCTCACTGCCTCCTGGAACCCCTTCAAATGCCCCACACAATTTGGCCCTCTCTGCTTTCCTGAAAAGTCTATCCTCAAAAGCACCTTTTTTCACTTTCGGCGCTGTTTGGAGCAAAAAAGACAAACGTCCAGCTTTTGCTGCCACAGCAAAGGTGCCAGCGGGGAAAAGTGATGCTGCTTCTCACTGCCTCCTGGAACCCCTTCAAATGCCCCAGACAATTTGGCCCTCTCTGCTTTCCTGAAAAGTCTATCCTCAAAAGCACCTTTTTTCACTTTCGGCGCTGTTTGGAGCAAAAAAGACAAACGTCCAGCTTTTGCTGCCACAGCAAAGGTGCCAGCGGGGAAAAGTGATGCTGCTTCTCACTGCCTCCTGGAACCCCTTCAAATGCCCCAGACAATTTGGCCCTCTCTGCTTTCCTGAAAAGTCTATCCTCAAAAGCACCTTTTTTCACTTTCGGCGCTGTTTGGAGCAAAAAAGACAAACGTCCAGCTTTTGCTGCCACAGCAAAGGTGCCAGCGGGGAAAAGTGATGCTGCTTCTCACTGCCTCCTGGAACCCCTTCAAATGCCCCACACAATTTGGCCCTCTCTGCTTTCCTGAAAAGTCTATCCTCAAAAGCACCTTTTTTCACTTTCGGCGCTGTTTGGAGCAAAAAAGACAAACGTCCAGCTTTTGCTGCCACAGCAAAGGTGCCAGCGGGGAAAAGTGATGCTGCTTCTCACTGCCTCCTGGAACCCCTTCAAATGCCCCAGACAATTTGGCCCTCTCTGCTTTCCTGAAAAGTCTATCCTCAAAAGCACCTTTTTTCACTTTCGGCGCTGTTTGGAGCAAAAAAGACAAACGTCCAGCTTTTGCTGCCACAGCAAAGGTGCCAGCGGGGAAAAGTGATGCTGCTTCTCACTGCCTCCTGGAACCCCTTCAAATGCCCCAGACAATTTGGCCCTCTCTGCTTTCCTGAAAAGTCTATCCTCAAAAGCACCTTTTTTCACTTTCGGCGCCCTCCGGAGCAAAAAAGACAAACGTCCAGCTTTTGCTGCCACAGCAAAGGTGCCAGCGGGGAAAAGTGATGCTGCTTCTCACTGCCTCCTGGAAACCCTTCAAATGCCCCACACAATTTGGCCCTCTCTGCTTTCCTGAAAAGTCTATCCTCAAAAGCACCTTTTTTCACTTTCGGCGCTGTTTGGAGCAAAAAAGACAAACGTCCAGCTTTTGCTGCCACAGCACAACTCTGGTGCCAGGGGGAAAAGTGATGCTGCTTCTCACTGCCGATGCTGCTTCTCACTGCCTCCTGGAACCCCTTCAAATGCCCCAGACAATTTGGTTTGGCCCCTCTCTGCTTTCCTGAAAAGTCCTATCCTCAAAAGCACCTTTTTTTCACTTTTCGGCGCTGTTTTGCAGCAAAAAAGACAAAACGTCCCAGCTTTTGCTGCCACAGCACTGCCTCCTGGAACCCCTTCAAATGCCCCAGACAATTTGGCCCTCTCTGCTTTCCTGAAAAGTCTATCCTCAAAAGCACCTTTTTTCACTTTCGGCGCTGTTTGGAGCAAAAAAGACAAACGTCCAGCTTTTGCTGCCACAGCAAAGGTGCCAGCGGGGAAAAGTGATGCTGCTTCTCACTGCCTCCTGGAACCCCTTCAAATGCCCCAGACAATTTGGCCCTCTCTGCTTTCCTGAAAAGTCTATCCTCAAAAGCACCTTTTTTCACTTTCGGCGCTGTTTGCAGCAAAAAAGACAAACGTCCAGCTTTTGCTGCCACAGCAAAGGTGCCAGCGGGGAAAGTGATGCTGCTTCTCACTGCCTCCTGGAACCCCTTCAAATGCCCCACACAATTTGGCCCTCTCTGCTTTCCTGAAAAGTCTATCCTCAAAAGCACCTTTTTTCACTTTCGGCGCTGTTTGGAGCAAAAAAGACAAACGTCCAGCTTTTGCTGCCACAGCAAAGGTGCCAGCGGGGAAAAGTGATGCTGCTTCTCACTGCCTCCTGGAACCCCTTCAAATGCCCCACACAATTTGGCCCTCTCTGCTTTCCTGAAAAGTCTATCCTCAAAAGCACCTTTTTTGCACTTTCGGCGCCCTCCGGAGCCAAAAAGACAAACGTCCAGCTTTTGCTGCCACAGCAAAGGTGCCAGCGGGGAAAAGTGATGCTGCTTCTCACTGCCTCCTGGAACCCCTTCAAATGCCCCAGACAATTTGGCCCTCTCTGCTTTCCTGAAAAGTCTATCCTCAAAAGCACCTTTTTTCACTTTCGGCGCTGTTTGCAGCAAAAAAGACAAACGTCCAGCTTTTGCTGCCACAGCAAAGGTGCCAGCGGGGAAAAGTGATGCTGCTTCTCACTGCCTCCTGGAACCCCTTCAAATGCCCCACACAATTTGGCCCTCTCTGCTTTCCTGAGGACTCTATCCTCAAAAGCACCTTTTTTCACTTTCGGCGCTGTTTGGAGCAAAAAAGACAAACGTCCAGCTTTTGCTGCCACAGCAAAGGTGCCAGCGGGGAAAAGTGATGCTGCTTCTCACTGCCTCCTGGAACCCCTTCAAATGCCCCAGACAATTTGGCCCTCTCTGCTTTCCTGAAAAGTCTATCCTCAAAAGCACCTTTTTTCACTTTCGGCGCTGTTTGGAGCAAAAAAGACAAACGTCCAGCTTTTGCTGCCACAGCAAAGGTGCCAGCGGGGAAAAGTGATGCTGCTTCTCACTGCCTCCTGGAACCCCTTCAAATGCCCCAGACAATTTGGCCCTCTCTGCTTTCCTGAAAAGTCTATCCTCAAAAGCACCTTTTTTTCACTTTCGGCGCTGTTTGGAGCAAAAAAGACAAACGTCCAGCTTTTGCTGCCACAGCAAAGGTGCCAGCGGGGAAAAGTGATGCTGCTTCTCACTGCCTCCTGGAACCCCTTCAAATGCCCCACACAATTTGGCCCTCTCTGCTTTCCTGAAAAGTCT
The DNA here is from genome assembly GCF_965231255.1 of Vanellus vanellus. Classification (NCBI taxonomy): domain Eukaryota; kingdom Metazoa; phylum Chordata; class Aves; order Charadriiformes; family Charadriidae; genus Vanellus; species Vanellus vanellus. The sequence goes on from NW_028127576.1 coordinate 49,328, forward strand.
ATCCTCAAAAGCACCTTTTTTCACTTTCGGCGCTGTTTGGAGCAAAAAAGACAAACGTCCAGCTTTTGCTGCCACAGCAAAGGTGCCAGCGGGGAAAAGTGATGCTGCTTCTCACTGCCTCCTGGAACCCCTTCAAATGCCCCACACAATTTGGCCCTCTCTGCTTTCCTGAAAAGTCTATCCTCAAAAGCACCTTTTTCACTTTCGGCGCTGTTTGGAGCCAAAAAAGACAAACGTCCAGCTTTTGCTGCCACAGCAAAGGTGCCAGCGGGGAAAAGTGATGCTGCTTCTCACTGCCTCCTGGAACCCCTTCAAATGCCCCACACAATTTGGCCCTCTCTGCTTTCCTGAAAAGTCTATCCTCAAAAGCACCTTTTTTCACTTTCGGCGCTGTTTGGAGCAAGAAAGACAAACGTCCAGCTTTTGCTGCCACAGCAAAGGTGCCAGCGGGGAAAAGTGATGCTGCTTCTCACTGCCTCCTGGAAGCCCTTCAAATGCCCCAGACAATTTGGCCCTCTCTGCTTTCCTGAAAAGTCTATCCTCAAAAGCACCTTTTTTCACTTTCGGCGCTGTTTGGAGCAAAAAAGACAAACGTCCAGCTTTTGCTGCCACAGCAAAGGTGCCAGCGGGGAAAAGTGATGCTGCTTCTCACTGCCTCCTGGAACCCCTTCAAATGCCCCACACAATTTGGCCCTCTCTGCTTTCCTGAGGACTCTATCCTCAAAAGCACCTTTTTTCACTTTCGCCGCTGTTTGGAGCAAAAAAGACAAACGTCCAGCTTTTGCTGCCACCAGCAAAGGTGCCCAGCGGGGAAAAGTGATTGCTGGTCCTCACTGCCTCCTGGAACTTCAAATGCCCCACACAATTTGGCCCTCTCTGCTTTCCTGCGCACGCTATCCTCAAAAGCACCTTTTTTCACTTTCGGCGCTGTTTGGAGCAAAAAAGACAAACGTCCAGCTTTTGCTGCCACAGCAAAGGTGCCAGCGGGGAAAAGTGATGCTGCTTCTCACTGCCTCCTGGAACCCCTTCAAATGCCCCACACAATTTGGCCCTCTCTGCTTTCCTGAAAAGTCTATCCTCAAAAGCACCTTTTTTCACTTTCGGCGCTGTTTGGAGCAAAAAAGACAAACGTCCAGCTTTTGCTGCCACAGCAAAGGTGCCAGCGGGGAAAAGTGATGCTGCTTCTCACTGCCTCCTGGAACCCCTTCAAATGCCCCAGACAATTTGGCCCTCTCTGCTTTCCTGAAAAGTCTATCCTCAAAAGCACCTTTTTTCACTTTCGGCGCTGTTTGGAGCAAAAAAGACAAACGTCCAGCTTTTGCTGCCACAGCAAAGGTGCCAGCGGGGAAAAGTGATGCTGGTCCTCACTGCCTCCTGGAACCCCTTCAAATGCCCCACACAATTTGGCCCTCTCTGCTTTCCTGAAAAGTCTATCCTCAAAAGCACCTTTTTTCACTTTCGGCGCTGTTTGGAGCCAAAAAGACAAACGTCCAGCTTTTGCTGCCACAGCAAAGGTGCCAGCGGGGAAAAGTGATGCTGCTTCTCACTGCCTCCTGGAACCCCTTCAAATGCCCCAGACAATTTGGCCCTCTCTGCTTTCCTGCGGACTCTATCCTCAAAAGCACCTTTTTTCACTTTCGGCGCTGTTTGGAGCAAAAAAGACAAACGTCCAGCTTTTGCTGCCACAGCAAAGGTGCCAGAGGGGAAAAGTGATGCTGCTTCTCACTGCCTCCTGGAACCCCTTCAAATGCCCCAGACAATTTGGCCCTCTCTGCTTTCCTGAAAAGTCTATCCTCAAAAGCACCTTTTTTCACTTTCGGCGCTGTTTGGAGCAAAAAAGACAAACGTCCAGCTTTTGCTGCCACAGCAAAGGTGCCAGCGGGGAAAAGTGATGCTGGTCCTCACTGCCTCCTGGAACCCGTTCAAATGCCCCAGACAATTTGGCCCTCTCTGCTTTCCTGAAAAGTCTATCCTCAAAAGCACCTTTTTTCACTTTCGGCGCTGTTTGGAGCAAAAAAGACAAACGTCCAGCTTTTGCTGCCACAGCAAAGGTGCCAGCGGGGAAAAGTGATGCTGCTTCTCACTGCCTCCTGGAACCCCTTCAAATGCCCCAGACAATTTGGCCCTCTCTGCTTTCCTGAAAAGTCTATCCTCAAAAGCACCTTTTTTCACTTTCGGCGCTGTTTGGAGCAAAAAAGACAAACGTCCAGCTTTTGCTGCCACAGCAAAGGTGCCAGCGGGGAAAAGTGATGCTGCTTCTCACTGCCTCCTGGAAGCCCTTCAAATGCCCCAGACAATTTGGCCCTCTCTGCTTTCCTGAAAAGTCTATCCTCAAAAGCACCTTTTTTCACTTTCGGCGCTGTTTGGAGCAAAAAAGACAAACGTCCAGCTTTTGCTGCCACAGCAAAGGTGCCAGCGGGGAAAAGTGATGCTGCTTCTCACTGCCTCCTGGAACCCCTTCAAATGCCCCAGACAATTTGGCCCTCTCTGCTTTCCTGAAAAGTCTATCCTCAAAAGCACCTTTTTTCACTTTCGGCGCTGTTTGGAGCAAAAAAGACAAACGTCCAGCTTTTGCTGCCACAGCAAAGGTGCCAGCGGGGAAAAGTGATGCTGCTTCTCACTGCCTCCTGGAACCCCTTCAAATGCCCCACACAATTTGGCCCTCTCTGCTTTCCTGAGGACTCTATCCTCAAAAGCACCTTTTTTCACTTTCGGCGCTGTTTGGAGCAAAAAAGACAAACGTCCAGCTTTTGCTGCCACAGCAAAGGTGCCAGCGGGGAAAAGTGATGCTGCTTCTCACTGCCTCCTGGAACCCCTTCAAATGCCCCAGACAATTTGGCCCTCTCTGCTTTCCTGAAAAGTCTATCCTCAAAAGCACCTTTTTTCACTTTCGGCGCTGTTTGGAGCAAAAAAGACAAACGTCCAGCTTTTGCTGCCACAGCAAAGGTGCCAGCGGGGAAAAGTGATGCTGCTTCTCACTGCCTCCTGGAACCCCTTCAAATGCCCCAGACAATTTGCCCTGTCTGCTTTCCTGAAAAGTCTATCCTCAAAAGCACCTTTTTTCACTTTCGGCGCTGTTTGGAGCAAAAAGACAAACGTCCAGCTTTTGCTGCCACAGCAAAGGTGCCAGCGGGGAAAAGTGATGCTGCTTCTCACTGCCTCCTGGAACCCCTTCAAATGCCCCAGACAATTTGGCCCTCTCTGCTTTCCTGAAAAGTCTATCCTCAAAAGCACCTTTTTTCACTTTCGGCGCTGTTTGGAGCAAAAAAGACAAACGTCCAGCTTTTGCTGCCACAGCAAAGGTGCCAGCGGGGAAAAGTGATGCTGCTTCTCACTGCCTCCTGGAACCCCTTCAAATGCCCCAGACAATTTGGCCCTCTCTGCTTTCCTGAAAAGTCTATCCTCAAAAGCACCTTTTTTCACTTTCGGCGCTGTTTGGAGCAAAAAAGACAAACGTCCAGCTTTTGCTGCCACAGCAAAGGTGCCAGCGGGGAAAAGTGATGCTGCTTCTCACTGCCTCCTGGAACCCCTTCAAATGCCCCACACAATTTGGCCCTCTCTGCTTTCCTGAAAAGTCTATCCTCAAAAGCACCTTTTTTCACTTTCGGCGCTGTTTGGAGCAAAAAAGACAAACGTCCAGCTTTTGCTGCCACAGCAAAGGTGCCAGCGGGAAAAGTGATGCTGCTTCTCACTGCCTCCTGGAACCCCTTCAAATGCCCCAGACAATTTGGCCCTCTCTGCTTTCCTGAAAAGTCTATCCTCAAAAGCACCTTTTTTCACTTTCGGCGCTGTTTGGAGCAAAAAAGACAAACGTCCAGCTTTTGCTGCCACAGCAAAGGTGCCAGCGGGGAAAAGTGATGCTGCTTCTCACTGCCTCCTGGAACCCCTTCAAATGCCCCCAGACAATTTGGCCCTCTCTGCTTTCCTGAAAAGTCTATCCTCAAAAGCACCTTTTTTCACTTTCGGCGCTGTTTGGAGCAAAAAAGACAAACGTCCAGCTTTTGCTGCCACAGCAAAGGTGCCAGCGGGGAAAAGTGATGCTTGCTTCTCACTGCCTCCTGGAACCCCTTCAAATGCCCCAGACAATTTGGCCCTCTCTGCTTTCCTGCGCACGCTATCCTCAAAAGCACCTTTTTTCACTTTCGGCGCTGTTTGGAGCAAAAAAGACAAACGTCCAGCTTTTGCTGCCACAGCAAAGGTGCCAGCGGGGAAAAGTGATGCTGCTTCTCACTGCCTCCTGGAACCCCTTCAAATGCCCCAGACAATTTGGCCCTCTCTGCTTTCCTGCGCACTATCCTCAAAAGCACCTTTTTTCACTTTCGGCGCTGTTTGGAGCAAAAAAGACAAACGTCCAGCTTTTGCTGCCACAGCAAAGGTGCCAGCGGGGAAAAGTGATGCTGCTTCTCACTGCCTCCTGGAACCCCTTCAAATGCCCCAGACAATTTGGCCCTCTCTGCTTTCCTGCGCACGCTATCCTCAAAAGCACCTTTTTTCACTTTCGGCGCTGTTTGGAGCAAAAAAGACAAACGTCCAGCTTTTGCTGCCACAGCAAAGGTGCCAGCGGGGAAAAGTGATGCTGCTTCTCACTGCCTCCTGGAACCCCTTCAAATGCCCCAGACAATTTGGCCCTCTCTGCTTTCCTGCGCACGCTATCCTCAAAAGCACCTTTTTTCACTTTCGGCGCTGTTTGGAGCAAAAAAGACAAACGTCCAGCTTTTGCTGCCACAGCAAAGGTGCCAGCGGGGAAAAGTGATGCTGCTTCTCACTGCCTCCTGGAACCCCTTCAAATGCCCCAGACAATTTGGCCCTCTCTGCTTTCCTGCGCACTCTATCCTCAAAAGCACCTTTTTTCACTTTCGGCGCTGTTTGGAGCAAAAAAGACAAACGTCCAGCTTTTGCTGCCACAGCAAAGGTGCCAGCGGGGAAAAGTGATGCTGCTTCTCACTGCCTCCTGGAACCCCTTCAAATGCCCCAGACAATTTGGCCCTCTCTGCTTTCCTGCGCACGCTATCCTCAAAAGCACCTTTTTTCACTTTCGGCGCTGTTTGGAGCAAAAAAGACAAACGTCCAGCTTTTGCTGCCACAGCAAAGGTGCCAGCGGGGAAAAGTGATGCTGCTTCTCACTGCCTCCTGGAACCCCTTCAAATGCCCCAGACAATTTGGCCCTCTCTGCTTTCCTGCGCACGCTATCCTCAAAAGCACCTTTTTTCACTTTCGGCGCTGTTTGGAGCAAAAAAGACAAACGTCCAGCTTTTGCTGCCACAGCAAAGGTGCCAGCGGGGAAAAGTGATGCTGCTTCTCACTGCCTCCTGGAACCCCTTCAAATGCCCCAGACAATTTGGCCCTCTCTGCTTTCCTGCGCACGCTATCCTCAAAAGCACCTTTTTTCACTTTCGGCGCTGTTTGGAGCAAAAAAGACAAACGTCCAGCTTTTGCTGCCACAGCAAAGGTGCCAGCGGGGAAAAGTGATGCTGCTTCTCACTGCCTCCTGGAACCCCTTCAAATGCCCCAGACAATTTGGCCCTCTCTGCTTTCCTGCGCACGCTATCCTCAAAAGCACCTTTTTTCACTTTCGGCGCTGTTTGGAGCAAAAAAGACAAACGTCCAGCTTTTGCTGCCACAGCAAAGGTGCCAGCGGGGAAAAGTGATGCTGCTTCTCACTGCCTCCTGGAACCCCTTCAAATGCCCCAGACAATTTGGCCCTCTCTGCTTTCCTGCGCACTCTATCCTCAAAAGCACCTTTTTTCACTTTCGGCGCTGTTTGGAGCAAAAAAGACAAACGTCCAGCTTTTGCTGCCACAGCAAAGGTGCCAGCGGGGAAAAGTGATGCTGCTTCTCACTGCCTCCTGGAACCCCTTCAAATGCCCCAGACAATTTGGCCCTCTCTGCTTTCCTGCGCACGCTATCCTCAAAAGCACCTTTTTTCACTTTCGGCGCTGTTTGGAGCAAAAAAGACAAACGTCCAGCTTTTGCTGCCACAGCAAAGGTGCCAGCGGGGAAAAGTGATGCTGCTTCTCACTGCCTCCTGGAACCCCTTCAAATGCCCCAGACAATTTGGCCCTCTCTGCTTTCCTGCGCACGCTATCCTCAAAAGCACCTTTTTTCACTTTCGGCGCTGTTTGGAGCAAAAAAGACAAACGTCCAGCTTTTGCTGCCACAGCAAAGGTGCCAGCGGGGAAAAGTGATGCTGCTTCTCACTGCCTCCTGGAACCCCTTCAAATGCCCCAGACAATTTGGCCCTCTCTGCTTTCCTGCGCACGTCTATCCTCAAAAGCACCTTTTTTCACTTTCGGCGCTGTTTGGAGCAAAAAAGACAAACGTCCAGCTTTTGCTGCCACAGCAAAGGTGCCAGCGGGGAAAAGTGATGCTGCTTCTCACTGCCTCCTGGAACCCCTTCAAATGCCCCAGACAATTTGGCCCTCTCTGCTTTCCTGCGCACGCTATCCTCAAAAGCACCTTTTTTCACTTTCGGCGCTGTTTGGAGCAAAAAAGACAAACGTCCAGCTTTTGCTGCCACAGCAAAGGTGCCAGCGGGGAAAAGTGATGCTGCTTCTCACTGCCTCCTGGAACCCCTTCAAATGCCCCAGACAATTTGGCCCTCTCTGCTTTCCTGCGCAGTCTATCCTCAAAAGCACCTTTTTTCACTTTCGGCGCTGTTTGGAGCAAAAAAGACAAACGTCCAGCTTTTGCTGCCACAGCAAAGGTGCCAGCGGGGAAAAGTGATGCTGCTTCTCACTGCCTCCTGGAACCCCTTCAAATGCCCCAGACAATTTGGCCCTCTCTGCTTTCCTGCGCACGCTATCCTCAAAAGCACCTTTTTTCACTTTCGGCGCTGTTTGGAGCAAAAAAGACAAACGTCCAGCTTTTGCTGCCACAGCAAAGGTGCCAGCGGGGAAAAGTGATGCTGCTTCTCACTGCCTCCTGGAACCCCTTCAAATGCCCCAGACAATTTGGCCCTCTCTGCTTTCCTGCGCACGCTATCCTCAAAAGCACCTTTTTTCACTTTCGGCGCTGTTTGGAGCAAAAAAGACAAACGTCCAGCTTTTGCTGCCACAGCAAAGGTGCCAGCGGGGAAAAGTGATGCTGCTTCTCACTGCCTCCTGGAACCCCTTCAAATGCCCCAGACAATTTGGCCCTCTCTGCTTTCCTGCGCACTCTATCCTCAAAAGCACCTTTTTTCACTTTCGGCGCTGTTTGGAGCAAAAAAGACAAACGTCCAGCTTTTGCTGCCACAGCAAAGGTGCCAGCGGGGAAAAGTGATGCTGCTTCTCACTGCCTCCTGGAACCCCTTCAAATGCCCCAGACAATTTGGCCCTCTCTGCTTTCCTGCGCACGCTATCCTCAAAAGCACCTTTTTTCACTTTCGGCGCTGTTTGGAGCAAAAAAGACAAACGTCCAGCTTTTGCTGCCACAGCAAAGGTGCCAGCGGGGAAAAGTGATGCTGCTTCTCACTGCCTCCTGGAACCCCTTCAAGTGCCCCAGACAATTTGGCCCTCTCTGCTTTCCTGCGCACGCTATCCTCAAAAGCACCTTTTTTCACTTTCGGCGCTGTTTGGAGCAAAAAAGACAAACGTCCAGCTTTTGCTGCCACAGCAAAGGTGCCAGCGGGGAAAAGTGATGCTGCTTCTCACTGCCTCCTGGAACCCCTTCAAATGCCCCAGACAATTTGGCCCTCTCTGCTTTCCTGCGCACGCTATCCTCAAAAGCACCTTTTTTCACTTTCGGCGCTGTTTGGAGCAAAAAAGACAAACGTCCAGCTTTTGCTGCCACAGCAAAGGTGCCAGCGGGGAAAAGTGATGCTGCTTCTCACTGCCTCCTGGAACCCCTTCAAATGCCCCAGACAATTTGGCCCTCTCTGCTTTCCTGCGCACTCTATCCTCAAAAGCACCTTTTTTCACTTTCGGCGCTGTTTGGAGCAAAAAAGACAAACGTCCAGCTTTTGCTGCCACAGCAAAGGTGCCAGCGGGGAAAAGTGATGCTGCTTCTCACTGCCTCCTGGAACCCCTTCAAATGCCCCAGACAATTTGGCCCTCTCTGCTTTCCTGCGCACGCTATCCTCAAAAGCACCTTTTTTCACTTTCGGCGCTGTTTGGAGCAAAAAAGACAAACGTCCAGCTTTTGCTGCCACAGCAAAGGTGCCAGCGGGGAAAAGTGATGCTGCTTCTCACTGCCTCCTGGAACCCCTTCAAATGCCCCAGACAATTTGGCCCTCTCTGCTTTCCTGAGCAGTCTATCCTCAAAAGCACCTTTTTTCACTTTCGGCGCTGTTTGGAGCAAAAAAGACAAACGTCCAGCTTTTGCTGCCACAGCAAAGGTGCCAGCGGGGAAAAGTGATGCTGCTTCTCACTGCCTCCTGGAACCCCTTCAAATGCCCCAGACAATTTGGCCCTCTCTGCTTTCCTGCGCACTCTATCCTCAAAAGCACCTTTTTTCACTTTCGGCGCTGTTTGGAGCAAAAAAGACAAACGTCCAGCTTTTGCTGCCACAGCAAAGGTGCCAGCGGGGAAAAGTGATGCTGCTTCTCACTGCCTCCTGGAACCCCTTCAAATGCCCCAGACAATTTGGCCCTCTCTGCTTTCCTGAGCAGTCTATCCTCAAAAGCACCTTTTTTCACTTTCGGCGCTGTTTGGAGCAAAAAAGACAAACGTCCAGCTTTTGCTGCCACAGCAAAGGTGCCAGCGGGGAAAAGTGATGCTGCTTCTCACTGCCTCCTGGAACCCCTTCAAATGCCCCAGACAATTTGGCCCTCTCTGCTTTCCTGCGCACACTATCCTCAAAAGCACCTTTTTTCACTTTCGGCGCTGTTTGGAGCAAAAAAGACAAACGTCCAGCTTTTGCTGCCACAGCAAAGGTGCCAGCGGGGAAAAGTGATGCTGCTTCTCACTGCCTCCTGGAACCCCTTCAAATGCCCCAGACAATTTGGCCCTCTCTGCTTTCCTGCGCACGCTATCCTCAAAAGCACCTTTTTTCACTTTCGGCGCTGTTTGGAGCAAAAAAGACAAACGTCCAGCTTTTGCTGCCACAGCAAAGGTGCCAGCGGGGAAAAGTGATGCTGCTTCTCACTGCCTCCTGGAACCCCTTCAAATGCCCCAGACAATTTGGCCCTCTCTGCTTTCCTGCGCACGCTATCCTCAAAAGCACCTTTTTTCACTTTCGGCGCTGTTTGGAGCAAAAAAGACAAACGTCCAGCTTTTGCTGCCACAGCAAAGGTGCCAGCGGGGAAAAGTGATGCTGCTTCTCACTGCCTCCTGGAACCCCTTCAAATGCCCCAGACAATTTGGCCCTCTCTGCTTTCCTGCGCACGCTATCCTCAAAAGCACCTTTTTTCACTTTCGGCGCTGTTTGGAGCAAAAAAGACAAACGTCCAGCTTTTGCTGCCACAGCAAAGGTGCCAGCGGGGAAAAGTGATGCTGCTTCTCACTGCCTCCTGGAACCCCTTCAAATGCCCCAGACAATTTGGCCCTCTCTGCTTTCCTGACACGTCTATCCTCAAAAGCACCTTTTTTCACTTTCGGCGCTGTTTGGAGCAAAAAAGACAAACGTCCAGCTTTTGCTGCCACAGCAAAGGTGCCAGCGGGGAAAAGTGATGCTGCTTCTCACTGCCTCCTGGAACCCCTTCAAATGCCCCAGACAATTTGGCCCTCTCTGCTTTCCTGAAAAGTCTATCCTCAAAAGCACCTTTTTTCACTTTCGGCGCTGTTTGGAGCAAAAAAGACAAACGTCCAGCTTTTGCTGCCACAGCAAAGGTGCCAGCGGGGAAAAGTGATGCTGCTTCTCACTGCCTCCTGGAACCCCTTCAAATGCCCCAGACAATTTGGCCCTCTCTGCTTTCCTGAAAAGTCTATCCTCAAAAGCACCTTTTTTCACTTTCGGCGCTGTTTGGAGCAAAAAAGACAAACGTCCAGCTTTTGCTGCCACAGCAAAGGTGCCAGCGGGGAAAAGTGATGCTGCTTCTCACTGCCTCCTGGAACCCCTTCAAATGCCCCAGACAATTTGGCCCTCTCTGCTTTCCTGAAAAGTCTATCCTGAAAAGCACCTTTTTTCACTTTCGGCGCTGTTTGGAGCAAAAAAGACAAACGTCCAGCTTTTGCTGCCACAGCAAAGGTGCCAGCGGGGAAAAGTGATGCTGCTTCTCACTGCCTCCTGGAACCCCTTCAAATGCCCCAGACAATTTGGCCCTCTCTGCTTTCCTGAAAAGTCTATCCTGAAAAGCACCTTTTTTCACTTTCGGCGCTGTTTGGAGCAAAAAAGACAAACGTCCAGCTTTTGCTGCCACAGCAAAGGTGCCAGCGGGGAAAAGTGATGCTGCTTCTCACTGCCTCCTGGAACCCCTTCAAATGCCCCAGACAATTTGGCCCTCTCTGCTTTCCTGCGCACGCTATCCTCAAAAGCACCTTTTTTCACTTTCGGCGCTGTTTGGAGCAAAAAAGACAAACGTCCAGCTTTTGCTGCCACAGCAAAGGTGCCAGCGGGGAAAAGTGATGCTGCTTCTCACTGCCTCCTGGAACCCCTTCAAATGCCCCAGACAATTTGGCCCTCTCTGCTTTCCTGAAAAGTCTATCCTCAAAAGCACCTTTTTTCACTTTCGGCGCTGTTTGGAGCAAAAAAGACAAACGTCCAGCTTTTGCTGCCACAGCAAAGGTGCCAGCGGGGAAAAGTGATGCTGCTTATCACTGCCTCCTGGAACCCCTTCAAATGCCCCAGACAATTTGGCCCTCTCTGCCTTCCTGCGCACGCTATCCTCAAAAGCACCTTTTTTCACTTTCGGCGCTGTTTGGAGCACAAAAGACAAACGTCCAGCTTTTGCTGCCACAGCAAAGGTGCCAGCGGGGAAAAGTGATGCTGCTTCTCACTGCCTCCTGGAACCCCTTCAAATGCCCCAGACAATTTGGCCCTCTCTGCTTTCCTGAAAAGTCTATCCTCAAAAGCACCTTTTTTCACTTTCGGCGCTGTTTGGAGCAAAAAAGACAAACGTCCAGCTTTTGCTGCCACAGCAAAGGTGCCAGCGGGGAAAAGTGATGCTGCTTATCACTGCCTCCTGGAACCCCTTCAAATGCCCCAGACAATTTGGCCCTCTCTGCCTTCCTGCGCACGCTATCCTCAAAAGCACCTTTTTTCACTTTCGGCGCTGTTTGGAGCAAAAAAGACAAACGTCCAGCTTTTGCTGCCACAGCAAAGGTGCCAGCGGGGAAAAGTGATGTTGCTTCTCACTGCCTCCTGGAACCCCTTCAAATGCCCCAGACAATTTGGCCCTCTCTGCTTTCCTGCGCACTCTATCCTCAAAAGCACCTTTTTTCACTTTCGGCGCTGTTTGGGGCAAAAAAGACAAACGTCCAGCTTTTGCTGCCACAGCAAAGGTGCCAGCGGGGAAAAGTGATGCTGCTTCTCACTGCCTCCTGGAACCCCTTCAAATGCCCCAGACAATTTGGCCCTCTCTGCTTTCCTGCGCACTCTATCCTCAAAAGCACCTTTTTTCACTTTCGGCGCTGTTTGGAGCAAAAAAGACAAACGTCCAGCTTTTGCTGCCACAGCAAAGGTGCCAGCGGGGAAAAGTGATGCTGCTTCTCACTGCCTCCTGGAACCCCTTCAAATGCCCCAGACAATTTGGCCCTCTCTGCTTTCCTGCGCACTCTATCCTCAAAAGCACCTTTTTTCACTTTCGGCGCTGTTTGGAGCAAAAAAGACAAACGTCCAGCTTTTGCTGCCACAGCAAAGGTGCCAGCGGGGAAAAGTGATGCTGCTTCTCACTGCCTCCTGGAACCCCTTCAAATGCCCCAGACAATTTGGCCCTCTCTGCTTTCCTGCGCACGCTATCCTCAAAAGCACCTTTTTTCACTTTCGGCGCTGTTTGGAGCAAAAAAGACAAACGTCCAGCTTTTGCTGCCACAGCAAAGGTGCCAGCGGGGAAAAGTGATGCTGCTTCTCACTGCCTCCTGGAACCCCTTCAAGTGCCCCAGACAATTTGGCCCTCTCTGCTTTCCTGCGCACGCTATCCTCGAAAGCACCTTTTTTCACTTTCGGTGCTGTTTGGAGCAAAAAAGACAAACGTCCAGCTTTTGCTGCCACAGCAAAGGTGGCAGCGGGGAAAAGTGATGCTGCTTCTCACTGCCTCCTGGAACCCCTTCAAATGCCCCAGACAATTTGGCCCTCTCTGCTTTACTGAAAAGTCTATCCTCAAAAGCACCTTTTTTCACTTTCGGCGCTGTTTGGGGCAAAAAAGACAAACGTCCAGCTTTTGCTGCCACAGCAAAGGTGCCAGCGGGGAAAAGTGATGCTGCTTCTCACTGCCTCCTGGAACCCCTTCAAATGCCCCAGACAATTTGGCCCTCTCTGCTTTCCTGAAAAGTCTATCCTCAAAAGCACCTTTTTTCACTTTCGGCGCTGTTTGGAGCAAAAAAGACAAACGTCCAGCTTTTGCTGCCACAGCAAAGGTGCCAGCGGGAAAAGTGATGCTGCTTCTCACTGCCTCCTGGAACCCCTTCAAATGCCCCAGACAATTTGGCCCTCTCTGCTTTCCTGCGCACGCTATCCTCAAAAGCACCTTTTTTCACTTTCGGCGCTGTTTGGAGCAAAAAAGACAAACGTCCAGCTTTTGCTGCCACAGCAAAGGTGCCAGCGGGGAAAAGTGATGCTGCTTCTCACTGCCTCCTGGAACCCCTTCAAATGCCCCAGACAATTTGGCCCTCTCTGCTTTCCTGCGCACGCTATCCTCAAAAGCACCTTTTTTCACTTTCGGCGCTGTTTGGAGCAAAAAAGACAAACGTCCAGCTTTTGCTGCCACAGCAAAGGTGCCAGCGGGGAAAAGTGATGCTGCTTCTCACTGCCTCCTGGAACCCCTTCAAATGCCCCAGACAATTTGGCCCTCTCTGCTTTCCTGCGCACGCTATCCTCAAAAGCACCTTTTTTCACTTTCGGCGCTGTTTGGAGCAAAAAAGACAAACGTCCAGCTTTTGCTGCCACAGCAAAGGTGCCAGCGGGGAAAAGTGATGCTGCTTCTCACTGCCTCCTGGAACCCCTTCAAATGCCCCAGACAATTTGGCCCTCTCTGCTTTCCTGCGCACGCTATCCTCAAAAGCACCTTTTTTCACTTTCGGCGCTGTTTGGAGCAAAAAAGACAAACGTCCAGCTTTTGCTGCCACAGCAAAGGTGCCAGCGGGGAAAAGTGATGCTGCTTCTCACTGCCTCCTGGAACCCCTTCAAATGCCCCAGACAATTTGGCCCTCTCTGCTTTCCTGCGCACGCTATCCTCAAAAGCACCTTTTTTCACTTTCGGCGCTGTTTGGAGCAAAAAAGACAAACGTCCAGCTTTTGCTGCCACAGCAAAGGTGCCAGCGGGGAAAAGTGATGCTGCTTCTCACTGCCTCCTGGAACCCCTTCAAATGCCCCAGACAATTTGGCCCTCTCTGCTTTCCTGCGCACGCTATCCTCAAAAGCACCTTTTTTCACTTTCGGCGCTGTTTGGAGCAAAAAAGACAAACGTCCAGCTTTTGCTGCCACAGCAAAGGTGCCAGCGGGGAAAAGTGATGCTGCTTCTCACTGCCTCCTGGAACCCCTTCAAATGCCCCAGACAATTTGGCCCTCTCTGCTTTCCTGCGCACGCTATCCTCAAAAGCACCTTTTTTCACTTTCGGCGCTGTTTGGAGCAAAAAAGACAAACGTCCAGCTTTTGCTGCCACAGCAAAGGTGCCAGCGGGGAAAAGTGATGCTGCTTCTCACTGCCTCCTGGAACCCCTTCAAATGCCCCAGACAATTTGGCCCTCTCTGCTTTCCTGCGCACGCTATCCTCAAAAGCACCTTTTTTCACTTTCGGCGCTGTTTGGAGCAAAAAAGACAAACGTCCAGCTTTTGCTGCCACAGCAAAGGTGCCAGCGGGGAAAAGTGATGCTGCTTCTCACTGCCTCCTGGAACCCCTTCAAATGCCCCAGACAATTTGGCCCTCTCTGCTTTCCTGCGCACGCTATCCTCAAAAGCACCTTTTTTCACTTTCGGCGCTGTTTGGAGCAAAAAAGACAAACGTCCAGCTTTTGCTGCCACAGCAAAGGTGCCAGCGGGGAAAAGTGATGCTGCTTCTCACTGCCTCCTGGAACCCCTTCAAATGCCCCAGACAATTTGGCCCTCTCTGCTTTCCTGCGCACGCTATCCTCAAAAGCACCTTTTTTCACTTTCGGCGCTGTTTGGAGCAAAAAAGACAAACGTCCAGCTTTTGCTGCCACAGCAAAGGTGCCAGCGGGGAAAAGTGATGCTGCTTCTCACTGCCTCCTGGAACCCCTTCAAATGCCCCAGACAATTTGGCCCTCTCTGCTTTCCTGCGCACGCTATCCTCAAAAGCACCTTTTTTCACTTTCGGCGCTGTTTGGAGCAAAAAAGACAAACGTCCAGCTTTTGCTGCCACAGCAAAGGTGCCAGCGGGGAAAAGTGATGCTGCTTCTCACTGCCTCCTGGAACCCCTTCAAATGCCCCAGACAATTTGGCCCTCTCTGCTTTCCTGCGCACGCTATCCTCAAAAGCACCTTTTTTCACTTTCGGCGCTGTTTGGAGCAAAAAAGACAAACGTCCAGCTTTTGCTGCCACAGCAAAGGTGCCAGCGGGGAAAAGTGATGCTGCTTCTCACTGCCTCCTGGAACCCCTTCAAATGCCCCAGACAATTTGGCCCTCTCTGCTTTCCTGCGCACGCTATCCTCAAAAGCACCTTTTTTCACTTTCGGCGCTGTTTGGAGCAAAAAAGACAAACGTCCAGCTTTTGCTGCCACAGCAAAGGTGCCAGCGGGGAAAAGTGATGCTGCTTCTCACTGCCTCCTGGAACCCCTTCAAATGCCCCAGACAATTTGGCCCTCTCTGCTTTCCTGCGCACTCTATCCTCAAAAGCACCTTTTTTCACTTTCGGCGCTGTTTGGAGCAAAAAAGACAAACGTCCAGCTTTTGCTGCCACAGCAAAGGTGCCAGCGGGGAAAAGTGATGCTGCTTCTCACTGCCTCCTGGAACCCCTTCAAATGCCCCAGACAATTTGGCCCTCTCTGCTTTCCTGCGCACGCTATCCTCAAAAGCACCTTTTTTCACTTTCGGCGCTGTTTGGAGCAAAAAAGACAAACGTCCAGCTTTTGCTGCCACAGCAAAGGTGCCAGCGGGGAAAAGTGATGCTGCTTCTCACTGCCTCCTGGAACCCCTTCAAATGCCCCAGACAATTTGGCCCTCTCTGCTTTCCTGCGCACGCTATCCTCAAAAGCACCTTTTTTCACTTTCGGCGCTGTTTGGAGCAAAAAAGACAAACGTCCAGCTTTTGCTGCCACAGCAAAGGTGCCAGCGGGGAAAAGTGATGCTGCTTCTCACTGCCTCCTGGAACCCCTTCAAATGCCCCAGACAATTTGGCCCTCTCTGCTTTCCTGCGCACGCTATCCTCAAAAGCACCTTTTTTCACTTTCGGCGCTGTTTGGAGCAAAAAAGACAAACGTCCAGCTTTTGCTGCCACAGCAAAGGTGCCAGCGGGGAAAAGTGATGCTGCTTCTCACTGCCTCCTGGAACCCCTTCAAATGCCCCAGACAATTTGGCCCTCTCTGCTTTCCTGCGCACGCTATCCTCAAAAGCACCTTTTTTCACTTTCGGCGCTGTTTGGAGCAAAAAAGACAAACGTCCAGCTTTTGCTGCCACAGCAAAGGTGCCAGCGGGGAAAAGTGATGCTGCTTCTCACTGCCTCCTGGAACCCCTTCAAATGCCCCAGACAATTTGGCCCTCTCTGCTTTCCTGCGCACGTCTATCCTCAAAAGCACCTTTTTTCACTTTCGGCGCTGTTTGGAGCAAAAAAGACAAACGTCCAGCTTTTGCTGCCACAGCAAAGGTGCCAGCGGGGAAAAGTGATGCTGCTTCTCACTGCCTCCTGGAACCCCTTCAAATGCCCCAGACAATTTGGCCCTCTCTGCTTTCCTGCGCACGCTATCCTCAAAAGCACCTTTTTTCACTTTCGGCGCTGTTTGGAGCAAAAAAGACAAACGTCCAGCTTTTGCTGCCACAGCAAAGGTGCCAGCGGGGAAAAGTGATGCTGCTTCTCACTGCCTCCTGGAACCCCTTCAAATGCCCCAGACAATTTGGCCCTCTCTGCTTTCCTGCGCACGCTATCCTCAAAAGCACCTTTTTTCACTTTCGGCGCTGTTTGGAGCAAAAAAGACAAACGTCCAGCTTTTGCTGCCACAGCAAAGGTGCCAGCGGGGAAAAGTGATGCTGCTTCTCACTGCCTCCTGGAACCCCTTCAAATGCCCCAGACAATTTGGCCCTCTCTGCTTTCCTGCGCACGCTATCCTCAAAAGCACCTTTTTTCACTTTCGGCGCTGTTTGGAGCAAAAAAGACAAACGTCCAGCTTTTGCTGCCACAGCAAAGGTGCCAGCGGGGAAAAGTGATGCTGCTTCTCACTGCCTCCTGGAACCCCTTCAAATGCCCCAGACAATTTGGCCCTCTCTGCTTTCCTGCGCACGCTATCCTCAAAAGCACCTTTTTTCACTTTCGGCGCTGTTTGGAGCAAAAAAGACAAACGTCCAGCTTTTGCTGCCACAGCAAAGGTGCCAGCGGGGAAAAGTGATGCTGCTTCTCACTGCCTCCTGGAACCCCTTCAAATGCCCCAGACAATTTGGCCCTCTCTGCTTTCCTGCGCACGCTATCCTCAAAAGCACCTTTTTTCACTTTCGGCGCTGTTTGGAGCAAAAAAGACAAACGTCCAGCTTTTGCTGCCACAGCAAAGGTGCCAGCGGGGAAAAGTGATGCTGCTTCTCACTGCCTCCTGGAACCCCTTCAAATGCCCCAGACAATTTGGCCCTCTCTGCTTTCCTGCGCACGCTATCCTCAAAAGCACCTTTTTTCACTTTCGGCGCTGTTTGGAGCAAAAAAGACAAACGTCCAGCTTTTGCTGCCACAGCAAAGGTGCCAGCGGGGAAAAGTGATGCTGCTTCTCACTGCCTCCTGGAACCCCTTCAAATGCCCCAGACAATTTGGCCCTCTCTGCTTTCCTGCGCACGCTATCCTCAAAAGCACCTTTTTTCACTTTCGGCGCTGTTTGGAGCAAAAAAGACAAACGTCCAGCTTTTGCTGCCACAGCAAAGGTGCCAGCGGGGAAAAGTGATGCTGCTTCTCACTGCCTCCTGGAACCCCTTCAAATGCCCCAGACAATTTGGCCCTCTCTGCTTTCCTGCGCACGCTATCCTCAAAAGCACCTTTTTTCACTTTCGGCGCTGTTTGGAGCAAAAAAGACAAACGTCCAGCTTTTGCTGCCACAGCAAAGGTGCCAGCGGGGAAAAGTGATGCTGCTTCTCACTGCCTCCTGGAACCCCTTCAAATGCCCCAGACAATTTGGCCCTCTCTGCTTTCCTGCGCACGCTATCCTCAAAAGCACCTTTTTTCACTTTCGGCGCTGTTTGGAGCAAAAAAGACAAACGTCCAGCTTTTGCTGCCACAGCAAAGGTGCCAGCGGGGAAAAGTGATGCTGCTTCTCACTGCCTCCTGGAACCCCTTCAAATGCCCCAGACAATTTGGCCCTCTCTGCTTTCCTGCGCACGCTATCCTCAAAAGCACCTTTTTTCACTTTCGGCGCTGTTTGGAGCAAAAAAGACAAACGTCCAGCTTTTGCTGCCACAGCAAAGGTGCCAGCGGGGAAAAGTGATGCTGCTTCTCACTGCCTCCTGGAACCCCTTCAAATGCCCCAGACAATTTGGCCCTCTCTGCTTTCCTGCGCACGCTATCCTCAAAAGCACCTTTTTTCACTTTCGGCGCTGTTTGGAGCAAAAAAGACAAACGTCCAGCTTTTGCTGCCACAGCAAAGGTGCCAGCGGGGAAAAGTGATGCTGCTTCTCACTGCCTCCTGGAACCCCTTCAAATGCCCCAGACAATTTGGCCCTCTCTGCTTTCCTGCACAGTCTATCCTCAAAAGCACCTTTTTTCACTTTCGGCGCTGTTTGGAGCAAAAAAGACAAACGTCCAGCTTTTGCTGCCACAGCAAAGGTGCCAGCGGGGAAAAGTGATGCTGCTTCTCACTGCCTCCTGGAACCCCTTCAAATGCCCCAGACAATTTGGCCCTCTCTGCTTTCCTGCGCACGCTATCCTCAAAAGCACCTTTTTTCACTTTCGGCGCTGTTTGGAGCAAAAAAGACAAACGTCCAGCTTTTGCTGCCACAGCAAAGGTGCCAGCGGGGAAAAGTGATGCTGCTTCTCACTGCCTCCTGGAACCCCTTCAAATGCCCCAGACAATTTGGCCCTCTCTGCTTTCCTGCGCACGCTATCCTCAAAAGCACCTTTTTTCACTTTCGGCGCTGTTTGGAGCAAAAAAGACAAACGTCCAGCTTTTGCTGCCACAGCAAAGGTGCCAGCGGGGAAAAGTGATGCTGCTTCTCACTGCCTCCTGGAACCCCTTCAAATGCCCCAGACAATTTGGCCCTCTCTGCTTTCCTGCGCACGCTATCCTCAAAAGCACCTTTTTTCACTTTCGGCGCTGTTTGGAGCAAAAAAGACAAACGTCCAGCTTTTGCTGCCACAGCAAAGGTGCCAGCGGGGAAAAGTGATGCTGCTTCTCACTGCCTCCTGGAACCCCTTCAAATGCCCCAGACAATTTGGCCCTCTCTGCTTTCCTGCGCACGCTATCCTCAAAAGCACCTTTTTTCACTTTCGGCGCTGTTTGGAGCAAAAAAGACAAACGTCCAGCTTTTGCTGCCACAGCAAAGGTGCCAGCGGGGAAAAGTGATGCTGCTTCTCACTGCCTCCTGGAACCCCTTCAAATGCCCCAGACAATTTGGCCCTCTCTGCTTTCCTGCGCACGCTATCCTCAAAAGCACCTTTTTTCACTTTCGGCGCTGTTTGGAGCAAAAAAGACAAACGTCCAGCTTTTGCTGCCACAGCAAAGGTGCCAGCGGGGAAAAGTGATGCTGCTTCTCACTGCCTCCTGGAACCCCTTCAAATGCCCCAGACAATTTGGCCCTCTCTGCTTTCCTGCGCACGCTATCCTCAAAAGCACCTTTTTTCACTTTCGGCGCTGTTTGGAGCAAAAAAGACAAACGTCCAGCTTTTGCTGCCACAGCAAAGGTGCCAGCGGGGAAAAGTGATGCTGCTTCTCACTGCCTCCTGGAACCCCTTCAAATGCCCCAGACAATTTGGCCCTCTCTGCTTTCCTGCGCACGCTATCCTCAAAAGCACCTTTTTTCACTTTCGGCGCTGTTTGGAGCAAAAAAGACAAACGTCCAGCTTTTGCTGCCACAGCAAAGGTGCCAGCGGGGAAAAGTGATGCTGCTTCTCACTGCCTCCTGGAACCCCTTCAAATGCCCCAGACAATTTGGCCCTCTCTGCTTTCCTGCGCACGCTATCCTCAAAAGCACCTTTTTTCACTTTCGGCGCTGTTTGGAGCAAAAAAGACAAACGTCCAGCTTTTGCTGCCACAGCAAAGGTGCCAGCGGGGAAAAGTGATGCTGCTTCTCACTGCCTCCTGGAACCCCTTCAAATGCCCCAGACAATTTGGCCCTCTCTGCTTTCCTGCGCACGCTATCCTCAAAAGCACCTTTTTTCACTTTCGGCGCTGTTTGGAGCAAAAAAGACAAACGTCCAGCTTTTGCTGCCACAGCAAAGGTGCCAGCGGGGAAAAGTGATGCTGCTTCTCACTGCCTCCTGGAACCCCTTCAAATGCCCCAGACAATTTGGCCCTCTCTGCTTTCCTGCGCACGCTATCCTCAAAAGCACCTTTTTTCACTTTCGGCGCTGTTTGGAGCAAAAAAGACAAACGTCCAGCTTTTGCTGCCACAGCAAAGGTGCCAGCGGGGAAAAGTGATGCTGCTTCTCACTGCCTCCTGGAACCCCTTCAAATGCCCCAGACAATTTGGCCCTCTCTGCTTTCCTGCGCACGCTATCCTCAAAAGCACCTTTTTTCACTTTCGGCGCTGTTTGGAGCAAAAAAGACAAACGTCCAGCTTTTGCTGCCACAGCAAAGGTGCCAGCGGGGAAAAGTGATGCTGCTTCTCACTGCCTCCTGGAACCCCTTCAAATGCCCCAGACAATTTGGCCCTCTCTGCTTTCCTGCGCACGCTATCCTCAAAAGCACCTTTTTTCACTTTCGGCGCTGTTTGGAGCAAAAAAGACAAACGTCCAGCTTTTGCTGCCACAGCAAAGGTGCCAGCGGGGAAAAGTGATGCTGCTTCTCACTGCCTCCTGGAACCCCTTCAAATGCCCCAGACAATTTGGCCCTCTCTGCTTTCCTGCGCACGCTATCCTCAAAAGCACCTTTTTTCACTTTCGGCGCTGTTTGGAGCAAAAAAGACAAACGTCCAGCTTTTGCTGCCACAGCAAAGGTGCCAGCGGGGAAAAGTGATGCTGCTTCTCACTGCCTCCTGGAACCCCTTCAAATGCCCCAGACAATTTGGCCCTCTCTGCTTTCCTGCGCACGCTATCCTCAAAAGCACCTTTTTTCACTTTCGGCGCTGTTTGGAGCAAAAAAGACAAACGTCCAGCTTTTGCTGCCACAGCAAAGGTGCCAGCGGGGAAAAGTGATGCTGCTTCTCACTGCCTCCTGGAACCCCTTCAAATGCCCCAGACAATTTGGCCCTCTCTGCTTTCCTGCGCACGCTATCCTCAAAAGCACCTTTTTTCACTTTCGGCGCTGTTTGGAGCAAAAAAGACAAACGTCCAGCTTTTGCTGCCACAGCAAAGGTGCCAGCGGGGAAAAGTGATGCTGCTTCTCACTGCCTCCTGGAACCCCTTCAAATGCCCCAGACAATTTGGCCCTCTCTGCTTTCCTGCGCACGCTATCCTCAAAAGCACCTTTTTTCACTTTCGGCGCTGTTTGGAGCAAAAAAGACAAACGTCCAGCTTTTGCTGCCACAGCAAAGGTGCCAGCGGGGAAAAGTGATGCTGCTTCTCACTGCCTCCTGGAACCCCTTCAAATGCCCCAGACAATTTGGCCCTCTCTGCTTTCCTGCGCACGCTATCCTCAAAAGCACCTTTTTTCACTTTCGGCGCTGTTTGGAGCAAAAAAGACAAACGTCCAGCTTTTGCTGCCACAGCAAAGGTGCCAGCGGGGAAAAGTGATGCTGCTTCTCACTGCCTCCTGGAACCCCTTCAAATGCCCCAGACAATTTGGCCCTCTCTGCTTTCCTGCGCACGCTATCCTCAAAAGCACCTTTTTTCACTTTCGGCGCTGTTTGGAGCAAAAAAGACAAACGTCCAGCTTTTGCTGCCACAGCAAAGGTGCCAGCGGGGAAAAGTGATGCTGCTTCTCACTGCCTCCTGGAACCCCTTCAAATGCCCCAGACAATTTGGCCCTCTCTGCTTTCCTGCGCACGCTATCCTCAAAAGCACCTTTTTTCACTTTCGGCGCTGTTTGGAGCAAAAAAGACAAACGTCCAGCTTTTGCTGCCACAGCAAAGGTGCCAGCGGGGAAAAGTGATGCTGCTTCTCACTGCCTCCTGGAACCCCTTCAAATGCCCCAGACAATTTGGCCCTCTCTGCTTTCCTGCGCACGCTATCCTCAAAAGCACCTTTTTTCACTTTCGGCGCTGTTTGGAGCAAAAAAGACAAACGTCCAGCTTTTGCTGCCACAGCAAAGGTGCCAGCGGGGAAAAGTGATGCTGCTTCTCACTGCCTCCTGGAACCCCTTCAAATGCCCCAGACAATTTGGCCCTCTCTGCTTTCCTGCGCACGCTATCCTCAAAAGCACCTTTTTTCACTTTCGGCGCTGTTTGGAGCAAAAAAGACAAACGTCCAGCTTTTGCTGCCACAGCAAAGGTGCCAGCGGGGAAAAGTGATGCTGCTTCTCACTGCCTCCTGGAACCCCTTCAAATGCCCCAGACAATTTGGCCCTCTCTGCTTTCCTGCGCACGCTATCCTCAAAAGCACCTTTTTTCACTTTCGGCGCTGTTTGGAGCAAAAAAGACAAACGTCCAGCTTTTGCTGCCACAGCAAAGGTGCCAGCGGGGAAAAGTGATGCTGCTTCTCACTGCCTCCTGGAACCCCTTCAAATGCCCCAGACAATTTGGCCCTCTCTGCTTTCCTGCGCACGCTATCCTCAAAAGCACCTTTTTTCACTTTCGGCGCTGTTTGGAGCAAAAAAGACAAACGTCCAGCTTTTGCTGCCACAGCAAAGGTGCCAGCGGGGAAAAGTGATGCTGCTTCTCACTGCCTCCTGGAACCCCTTCAAATGCCCCAGACAATTTGGCCCTCTCTGCTTTCCTGCGCACGCTATCCTCAAAAGCACCTTTTTTCACTTTCGGCGCTGTTTGGAGCAAAAAAGACAAACGTCCAGCTTTTGCTGCCACAGCAAAGGTGCCAGCGGGGAAAAGTGATGCTGCTTCTCACTGCCTCCTGGAACCCCTTCAAATGCCCCAGACAATTTGGCCCTCTCTGCTTTCCTGCGCACGCTATCCTCAAAAGCACCTTTTTTCACTTTCGGCGCTGTTTGGAGCAAAAAAGACAAACGTCCAGCTTTTGCTGCCACAGCAAAGGTGCCAGCGGGGAAAAGTGATGCTGCTTCTCACTGCCTCCTGGAACCCCTTCAAATGCCCCAGACAATTTGGCCCTCTCTGCTTTCCTGCGCACGCTATCCTCAAAAGCACCTTTTTTCACTTTCGGCGCTGTTTGGAGCAAAAAAGACAAACGTCCAGCTTTTGCTGCCACAGCAAAGGTGCCAGCGGGGAAAAGTGATGCTGCTTCTCACTGCCTCCTGGAACCCCTTCAAATGCCCCAGACAATTTGGCCCTCTCTGCTTTCCTGCGCACGCTATCCTCAAAAGCACCTTTTTTCACTTTCGGCGCTGTTTGGAGCAAAAAAGACAAACGTCCAGCTTTTGCTGCCACAGCAAAGGTGCCAGCGGGGAAAAGTGATGCTGCTTCTCACTGCCTCCTGGAACCCCTTCAAATGCCCCAGACAATTTGGCCCTCTCTGCTTTCCTGCGCACGCTATCCTCAAAAGCACCTTTTTTCACTTTCGGCGCTGTTTGGAGCAAAAAAGACAAACGTCCAGCTTTTGCTGCCACAGCAAAGGTGCCAGCGGGGAAAAGTGATGCTGCTTCTCACTGCCTCCTGGAACCCCTTCAAATGCCCCAGACAATTTGGCCCTCTCTGCTTTCCTGCGCACGCTATCCTCAAAAGCACCTTTTTTCACTTTCGGCGCTGTTTGGAGCAAAAAAGACAAACGTCCAGCTTTTGCTGCCACAGCAAAGGTGCCAGCGGGGAAAAGTGATGCTGCTTCTCACTGCCTCCTGGAACCCCTTCAAATGCCCCAGACAATTTGGCCCTCTCTGCTTTCCTGCGCACGCTATCCTCAAAAGCACCTTTTTTCACTTTCGGCGCTGTTTGGAGCAAAAAAGACAAACGTCCAGCTTTTGCTGCCACAGCAAAGGTGCCAGCGGGGAAAAGTGATGCTGCTTCTCACTGCCTCCTGGAACCCCTTCAAATGCCCCAGACAATTTGGCCCTCTCTGCTTTCCTGCGCACGTCTATCCTCAAAAGCACCTTTTTTCACTTTCGGCGCTGTTTGGAGCAAAAAAGACAAACGTCCAGCTTTTGCTGCCACAGCAAAGGTGCCAGCGGGGAAAAGTGATGCTGCTTCTCACTGCCTCCTGGAACCCCTTCAAATGCCCCAGACAATTTGGCCCTCTCTGCTTTCCTGCGCACGCTATCCTCAAAAGCACCTTTTTTCACTTTCGGCGCTGTTTGGAGCAAAAAAGACAAACGTCCAGCTTTTGCTGCCACAGCAAAGGTGCCAGCGGGGAAAAGTGATGCTGCTTCTCACTGCCTCCTGGAACCCCTTCAAATGCCCCAGACAATTTGGCCCTCTCTGCTTTCCTGCGCACGCTATCCTCAAAAGCACCTTTTTTCACTTTCGGCGCTGTTTGGAGCAAAAAAGACAAACGTCCAGCTTTTGCTGCCACAGCAAAGGTGCCAGCGGGGAAAAGTGATGCTGCTTCTCACTGCCTCCTGGAACCCCTTCAAATGCCCCAGACAATTTGGCCCTCTCTGCTTTCCTGCGCACGCTATCCTCAAAAGCACCTTTTTTCACTTTCGGCGCTGTTTGGAGCAAAAAAGACAAACGTCCAGCTTTTGCTGCCACAGCAAAGGTGCCAGCGGGGAAAAGTGATGCTGCTTCTCACTGCCTCCTGGAACCCCTTCAAATGCCCCAGACAATTTGGCCCTCTCTGCTTTCCTGCGCACGCTATCCTCAAAAGCACCTTTTTTCACTTTCGGCGCTGTTTGGAGCAAAAAAGACAAACGTCCAGCTTTTGCTGCCACAGCAAAGGTGCCAGCGGGGAAAAGTGATGCTGCTTCTCACTGCCTCCTGGAACCCCTTCAAATGCCCCAGACAATTTGGCCCTCTCTGCTTTCCTGCGCACGCTATCCTCAAAAGCACCTTTTTTCACTTTCGGCGCTGTTTGGAGCAAAAAAGACAAACGTCCAGCTTTTGCTGCCACAGCAAAGGTGCCAGCGGGGAAAAGTGATGCTGCTTCTCACTGCCTCCTGGAACCCCTTCAAATGCCCCAGACAATTTGGCCCTCTCTGCTTTCCTGCGCACGCTATCCTCAAAAGCACCTTTTTTCACTTTCGGCGCTGTTTGGAGCAAAAAAGACAAACGTCCAGCTTTTGCTGCCACAGCAAAGGTGCCAGCGGGGAAAAGTGATGCTGCTTCTCACTGCCTCCTGGAACCCCTTCAAATGCCCCAGACAATTTGGCCCTCTCTGCTTTCCTGCGCACGCTATCCTCAAAAGCACCTTTTTTCACTTTCGGCGCTGTTTGGAGCAAAAAAGACAAACGTCCAGCTTTTGCTGCCACAGCAAAGGTGCCAGCGGGGAAAAGTGATGCTGCTTCTCACTGCCTCCTGGAACCCCTTCAAATGCCCCAGACAATTTGGCCCTCTCTGCTTTCCTGCGCACGCTATCCTCAAAAGCACCTTTTTTCACTTTCGGCGCTGTTTGGAGCAAAAAAGACAAACGTCCAGCTTTTGCTGCCACAGCAAAGGTGCCAGCGGGGAAAAGTGATGCTGCTTCTCACTGCCTCCTGGAACCCCTTCAAATGCCCCAGACAATTTGGCCCTCTCTGCTTTCCTGCGCACGCTATCCTCAAAAGCACCTTTTTTCACTTTCGGCGCTGTTTGGAGCAAAAAAGACAAACGTCCAGCTTTTGCTGCCACAGCAAAGGTGCCAGCGGGGAAAAGTGATGCTGCTTCTCACTGCCTCCTGGAACCCCTTCAAATGCCCCAGACAATTTGGCCCTCTCTGCTTTCCTGCGCACGCTATCCTCAAAAGCACCTTTTTTCACTTTCGGCGCTGTTTGGAGCAAAAAAGACAAACGTCCAGCTTTTGCTGCCACAGCAAAGGTGCCAGCGGGGAAAAGTGATGCTGCTTCTCACTGCCTCCTGGAACCCCTTCAAATGCCCCAGACAATTTGGCCCTCTCTGCTTTCCTGCGCACGCTATCCTCAAAAGCACCTTTTTTCACTTTCGGCGCTGTTTGGAGCAAAAAAGACAAACGTCCAGCTTTTGCTGCCACAGCAAAGGTGCCAGCGGGGAAAAGTGATGCTGCTTCTCACTGCCTCCTGGAACCCCTTCAAATGCCCCAGACAATTTGGCCCTCTCTGCTTTCCTGCGCACGCTATCCTCAAAAGCACCTTTTTTCACTTTCGGCGCTGTTTGGAGCAAAAAAGACAAACGTCCAGCTTTTGCTGCCACAGCAAAGGTGCCAGCGGGGAAAAGTGATGCTGCTTCTCACTGCCTCCTGGAACCCCTTCAAATGCCCCAGACAATTTGGCCCTCTCTGCTTTCCTGCGCACGCTATCCTCAAAAGCACCTTTTTTCACTTTCGGCGCTGTTTGGAGCAAAAAAGACAAACGTCCAGCTTTTGCTGCCACAGCAAAGGTGCCAGCGGGGAAAAGTGATGCTGCTTCTCACTGCCTCCTGGAACCCCTTCAAATGCCCCAGACAATTTGGCCCTCTCTGCTTTCCTGCGCACTCTATCCTCAAAAGCACCTTTTTTCACTTTCGGCGCTGTTTGGAGCAAAAAAGACAAACGTCCAGCTTTTGCTGCCACAGCAAAGGTGCCAGCGGGGAAAAGTGATGCTGCTTCTCACTGCCTCCTGGAACCCCTTCAAATGCCCCAGACAATTTGGCCCTCTCTGCTTTCCTGCGCACGCTATCCTCAAAAGCACCTTTTTTCACTTTCGGCGCTGTTTGGAGCAAAAAAGACAAACGTCCAGCTTTTGCTGCCACAGCAAAGGTGCCAGCGGGGAAAAGTGATGCTGCTTCTCACTGCCTCCTGGAACCCCTTCAAATGCCCCAGACAATTTGGCCCTCTCTGCTTTCCTGCGCACGCTATCCTCAAAAGCACCTTTTTTCACTTTCGGCGCTGTTTGGAGCAAAAAAGACAAACGTCCAGCTTTTGCTGCCACAGCAAAGGTGCCAGCGGGGAAAAGTGATGCTGCTTCTCACTGCCTCCTGGAACCCCTTCAAATGCCCCAGACAATTTGGCCCTCTCTGCTTTCCTGCGCACGCTATCCTCAAAAGCACCTTTTTTCACTTTCGGCGCTGTTTGGAGCAAAAAAGACAAACGTCCAGCTTTTGCTGCCACAGCAAAGGTGCCAGCGGGGAAAAGTGATGCTGCTTCTCACTGCCTCCTGGAACCCCTTCAAATGCCCCAGACAATTTGGCCCTCTCTGCTTTCCTGCGCACGCTATCCTCAAAAGCACCTTTTTTCACTTTCGGCGCTGTTTGGAGCAAAAAAGACAAACGTCCAGCTTTTGCTGCCACAGCAAAGGTGCCAGCGGGGAAAAGTGATGCTGCTTCTCACTGCCTCCTGGAACCCCTTCAAATGCCCCAGACAATTTGGCCCTCTCTGCTTTCCTGCGCACGCTATCCTCAAAAGCACCTTTTTTCACTTTCGGCGCTGTTTGGAGCAAAAAAGACAAACGTCCAGCTTTTGCTGCCACAGCAAAGGTGCCAGCGGGGAAAAGTGATGCTGCTTCTCACTGCCTCCTGGAACCCCTTCAAATGCCCCAGACAATTTGGCCCTCTCTGCTTTCCTGCGCACGCTATCCTCAAAAGCACCTTTTTTCACTTTCGGCGCTGTTTGGAGCAAAAAAGACAAACGTCCAGCTTTTGCTGCCACAGCAAAGGTGCCAGCGGGGAAAAGTGATGCTGCTTCTCACTGCCTCCTGGAACCCCTTCAAATGCCCCAGACAATTTGGCCCTCTCTGCTTTCCTGCGCACGCTATCCTCAAAAGCACCTTTTTTCACTTTCGGCGCTGTTTGGAGCAAAAAAGACAAACGTCCAGCTTTTGCTGCCACAGCAAAGGTGCCAGCGGGGAAAAGTGATGCTGCTTCTCACTGCCTCCTGGAACCCCTTCAAATGCCCCAGACAATTTGGCCCTCTCTGCTTTCCTGCGCACGCTATCCTCAAAAGCACCTTTTTTCACTTTCGGCGCTGTTTGGAGCAAAAAAGACAAACGTCCAGCTTTTGCTGCCACAGCAAAGGTGCCAGCGGGGAAAAGTGATGCTGCTTCTCACTGCCTCCTGGAACCCCTTCAAATGCCCCAGACAATTTGGCCCTCTCTGCTTTCCTGCGCACGCTATCCTCAAAAGCACCTTTTTTCACTTTCGGCGCTGTTTGGAGCAAAAAAGACAAACGTCCAGCTTTTGCTGCCACAGCAAAGGTGCCAGCGGGGAAAAGTGATGCTGCTTCTCACTGCCTCCTGGAACCCCTTCAAATGCCCCAGACAATTTGGCCCTCTCTGCTTTCCTGAACACGCTATCCTCAAAAGCACCTTTTTTCACTTTCGGCGCTGTTTGGAGCAAAAAAGACAAACGTCCAGCTTTTGCTGCCACAGCAAAGGTGCCAGCGGGGAAAAGTGATGCTGCTTCTCACTGCCTCCTGGAACCCCTTCAAATGCCCCAGACAATTTGGCCCTCTCTGCTTTCCTGCGCACGCTATCCTCAAAAGCACCTTTTTTCACTTTCGGCGCTGTTTGGAGCAAAAAAGACAAACGTCCAGCTTTTGCTGCCACAGCAAAGGTGCCAGCGGGGAAAAGTGATGCTGCTTCTCACTGCCTCCTGGAACCCCTTCAAATGCCCCAGACAATTTGGCCCTCTCTGCTTTCCTGCGCACGCTATCCTCAAAAGCACCTTTTTTCACTTTCGGCGCTGTTTGGAGCAAAAAAGACAAACGTCCAGCTTTTGCTGCCACAGCAAAGGTGCCAGCGGGGAAAAGTGATGCTGCTTCTCACTGCCTCCTGGAACCCCTTCAAATGCCCCAGACAATTTGGCCCTCTCTGCTTTCCTGCGCACTCTATCCTCAAAAGCACCTTTTTTCACTTTCGGCGCTGTTTGGAGCAAAAAAGACAAACGTCCAGCTTTTGCTGCCACAGCAAAGGTGCCAGCGGGGAAAAGTGATGCTGCTTCTCACTGCCTCCTGGAACCCCTTCAAATGCCCCAGACAAT
Source organism: Vanellus vanellus (assembly GCF_965231255.1). Taxonomy (NCBI): domain Eukaryota; kingdom Metazoa; phylum Chordata; class Aves; order Charadriiformes; family Charadriidae; genus Vanellus; species Vanellus vanellus. Next base: position 77,759 of record NW_028127576.1, read on the forward strand.
TTGGCCCTCTCTGCTTTCCTGCGCACGCTATCCTCAAAAGCACCTTTTTTCACTTTCGGCGCTGTTTGGAGCAAAAAAGACAAACGTCCAGCTTTTGCTGCCACAGCAAAGGTGCCAGCGGGGAAAAGTGATGCTGCTTCTCACTGCCTCCTGGAACCCCTTCAAATGCCCCAGACAATTTGGCCCTCTCTGCTTTCCTGCGCAGTCTATCCTCAAAAGCACCTTTTTTCACTTTCGGCGCTGTTTGGAGCAAAAAAGACAAACGTCCAGCTTTTGCTGCCACAGCAAAGGTGCCAGCGGGGAAAAGTGATGCTGCTTCTCACTGCCTCCTGGAACCCCTTCAAATGCCCCAGACAATTTGGCCCTCTCTGCTTTCCTGCGCACGCTATCCTCAAAAGCACCTTTTTTCACTTTCGGCGCTGTTTGGAGCAAAAAAGACAAACGTCCAGCTTTTGCTGCCACAGCAAAGGTGCCAGCGGGGAAAAGTGATGCTGCTTCTCACTGCCTCCTGGAACCCCTTCAAATGCCCCAGACAATTTGGCCCTCTCTGCTTTCCTGCGCACGCTATCCTCAAAAGCACCTTTTTTCACTTTCGGCGCTGTTTGGAGCAAAAAAGACAAACGTCCAGCTTTTGCTGCCACAGCAAAGGTGCCAGCGGGGAAAAGTGATGCTGCTTCTCACTGCCTCCTGGAACCCCTTCAAATGCCCCAGACAATTTGGCCCTCTCTGCTTTCCTGCGAAGTCTATCCTCAAAAGCACCTTTTTTCACTTTCGGCGCTGTTTGGAGCAAAAAAGACAAACGTCCAGCTTTTGCTGCCACAGCAAAGGTGCCAGCGGGGAAAAGTGATGCTGCTTCTCACTGCCTCCTGGAACCCCTTCAAATGCCCCAGACAATTTGGCCCTCTCTGCTTTCCTGCGCACTCTATCCTCAAAAGCACCTTTTTTCACTTTCGGCGCTGTTTGGAGCAAAAAAGACAAACGTCCAGCTTTTGCTGCCACAGCAAAGGTGCCAGCGGGGAAAAGTGATGCTGCTTCTCACTGCCTCCTGGAACCCCTTCAAATGCCCCAGACAATTTGGCCCTCTCTGCTTTCCTGCGCACGCTATCCTCAAAAGCACCTTTTTTCACTTTCGGCGCTGTTTGGAGCAAAAAAGACAAACGTCCAGCTTTTGCTGCCACAGCAAAGGTGCCAGCGGGGAAAAGTGATGCTGCTTCTCACTGCCTCCTGGAACCCCTTCAAATGCCCCAGACAATTTGGCCCTCTCTGCTTTCCTGCGCACGCTATCCTCAAAAGCACCTTTTTTCACTTTCGGCGCTGTTTGGAGCAAAAAAGACAAACGTCCAGCTTTTGCTGCCACAGCAAAGGTGCCAGCGGGGAAAAGTGATGCTGCTTCTCACTGCCTCCTGGAACCCCTTCAAATGCCCCAGACAATTTGGCCCTCTCTGCTTTCCTGCGCACGCTATCCTCAAAAGCACCTTTTTTCACTTTCGGCGCTGTTTGGAGCAAAAAAGACAAACGTCCAGCTTTTGCTGCCACAGCAAAGGTGCCAGCGGGGAAAAGTGATGCTGCTTCTCACTGCCTCCTGGAACCCCTTCAAATGCCCCAGACAATTTGGCCCTCTCTGCTTTCCTGAGCACGCTATCCTCAAAAGCACCTTTTTTCACTTTCGGCGCTGTTTGGAGCAAAAAAGACAAACGTCCAGCTTTTGCTGCCACAGCAAAGGTGCCAGCGGGGAAAAGTGATGCTGCTTCTCACTGCCTCCTGGAACCCCTTCAAATGCCCCAGACAATTTGGCCCTCTCTGCTTTCCTGCGCACTCTATCCTCAAAAGCACCTTTTTTCACTTTCGGCGCTGTTTGGGCAAAAAAGACAAACGTCCAGCTTTTGCTGCCACAGCAAAGGTGCCAGCGGGGAAAAGTGATGCTGCTTCTCACTGCCTCCTGGAACCCCTTCAAAGTGCCCCAGACAATTTGGCCCTCTCTGCTTTCCTGCGCACGCTATCCTCAAAAGCACCTTTTTTCACTTTCGGCGCTGTTTGGAGCAAAAAAGACAAACGTCCAGCTTTTGCTGCCACAGCAAAGGTGCCAGCGGGGAAAAGTGATGCTGCTTCTCACTGCCTCCTGGAACCCCTTCAAATGCCCCAGACAATTTGGCCCTCTCTGCTTTCCTGCGCACTCTATCCTCAAAAGCACCTTTTTTCACTTTCGGCGCTGTTTGGAGCAAAAAAGACAAATGTCCAGCTTTTGCTGCCACAGCAAAGGTGCCAGCGGGGAAAAGTGATGTTGCTTCTCACTGCCTCCTGGAACCCCTTCAAATGCCCCAGACAATTTGGCCCTCTCTGCTTTCCTGAAAAGTCTATCCTCAAAAGCACCTTTTTTCACTTTCGGCGCTGTTTGGAGCAAAAAAGACAAACGTCCAGCTTTTGCTGCCACAGCAAAGGTGCCAGCGGGGAAAAGTGATGCTGCTTCTCACTGCCTCCTGGAACCCCTTCAAATGCCCCAGACAATTTGGCCCTCTCTGCTTTCCTGCGCACGCTATCCTCAAAAGCACCTTTTTTCACTTTCGACGCTGTTTGGAGCAAAAAAGACAAACGTCCAGCTTTTGCTGCCACAGCAAAGGTGCCAGCGGGAAAAGTGATGCTGCTTCTCACTGCCTCCTGGAACCCCTTCAAATGCCCCAGACAATTTGGCCCTCTCTGCTTTCCTGCGCACGCTATCCTCAAAAGCACCTTTTTTCACTTTCGGCGCTGTTTGGAGCAAAAAAGACAAACGTCCAGCTTTTGCTGCCACAGCAAAGGTGCCAGCGGGGAAAAGTGATGCTGCTTCTCACTGCCTCCTGGAACCCCTTCAAATGCCCCAGACAATTTGGCCCTCTCTGCTTTCCTGCGCACGCTATCCTCAAAAGCACCTTTTTTCACTTTCGGCGCTGTTTGGAGCAAAAAAGACAAACGTCCAGCTTTTGCTGCCACAGCAAAGGTGCCAGCGGGGAAAAGTGATGCTGCTTCTCACTGCCTCCTGGAACCCCTTCAAATGCCCCAGACAATTTGGCCCTCTCTGCTTTCCTGAAAAGTCTATCCTCAAAGCACCTATTTTCACTTTCGGCGCTGTTTGGAGCAAAAAAGACAAACGTCCAGCTTTTGCTGCCACAGCAAAGGTGCCAGCGGGGAAAAGTGATGCTGCTTCTCACTGCCTCCTGGAACCCCTTCAAATGCCCCAGACAATTTGGCCCTCTCTGCTTTCCTGCGCACGCTATCCTCAAAAGCACCTTTTTTCACTTTCGGCGCTGTTTGGAGCAAAAAAGACAAACGTCCAGCTTTTGCTGCCACAGCAAAGGTGCCAGCGGGGAAAAGTGATGCTGCTTCTCACTGCCTCCTCTGGAACCCCTTCAAATGCCCCAGACAATTTGGCCCTCTCTGCTTTCCTGCGCACGCTATCCTCAAAAGCACCTTTTTTCACTTTCGGCGCTGTTTGGAGCAAAAAAGACAAACGTCCAGCTTTTGCTGCCACAGCAAAGGTGCCAGCGGGGAAAAGTGATGCTGCTTCTCACTGCCTCCTGGAACCCCTTCAAATGCCCCAGACAATTTGGCCCTCTCTGCTTTCCTGCGCACGCTATCCTCAAAAGCACCTTTTTTCACTTTCGGCGCTGTTTGGAGCAAAAAAGACAAACGTCCAGCTTTTGCTGCCACAGCAAAGGTGCCAGCGGGGAAAAGTGATGCTGCTTCTCACTGCCTCCTGGAACCCCTTCAAATGCCCCAGACAATTTGGCCCTCTCTGCTTTCCTGCGCACGCTATCCTCAAAAGCACCTTTTTTCACTTTCGGCGCTGTTTGGAGCAAAAAAGACAAACGTCCAGCTTTTGCTGCCACAGCAAAGGTGCCAGCGGGGAAAAGTGATGCTGCTTCTCACTGCCTCCTGGAACCCCTTCAAATGCCCCAGACAATTTGGCCCTCTCTGCTTTCCTGCGCACGCTATCCTCAAAAGCACCTTTTTTCACTTTCGGCGCTGTTTGGAGCAAAAAAGACAAACGTCCAGCTTTTGCTGCCACAGCAAAGGTGCCAGCGGGGAAAAGTGATGCTGCTTCTCACTGCCTCCTGGAACCCCTTCAAATGCCCCAGACAATTTGGCCCTCTCTGCTTTCCTGCGCACGCTATCCTCAAAAGCACCTTTTTTCACTTTCGGCGCTGTTTGGAGCAAAAAAGACAAACGTCCAGCTTTTGCTGCCACAGCAAAGGTGCCAGCGGGGAAAAGTGATGCTGCTTCTCACTGCCTCCTGGAACCCCTTCAAATGCCCCAGACAATTTGGCCCTCTCTGCTTTCCTGCGCACGCTATCCTCAAAAGCACCTTTTTTCACTTTCGGCGCTGTTTGGAGCAAAAAAGACAAACGTCCAGCTTTTGCTGCCACAGCAAAGGTGCCAGCGGGGAAAAGTGATGCTGCTTCTCACTGCCTCCTGGAACCCCTTCAAATGCCCCAGACAATTTGGCCCTCTCTGCTTTCCTGCGCACGCTATCCTCAAAAGCACCTTTTTTCACTTTCGGCGCTGTTTGGAGCAAAAAAGACAAACGTCCAGCTTTTGCTGCCACAGCAAAGGTGCCAGCGGGGAAAAGTGATGCTGCTTCTCACTGCCTCCTGGAACCCCTTCAAATGCCCCAGACAATTTGGCCCTCTCTGCTTTCCTGCGCACGCTATCCTCAAAAGCACCTTTTTTCACTTTCGGCGCTGTTTGGAGCAAAAAAGACAAACGTCCAGCTTTTGCTGCCACAGCAAAGGTGCCAGCGGGGAAAAGTGATGCTGCTTCTCACTGCCTCCTGGAACCCCTTCAAATGCCCCAGACAATTTGGCCCTCTCTGCTTTCCTGCGCACGCTATCCTCAAAAGCACCTTTTTTCACTTTCGGCGCTGTTTGGAGCAAAAAAGACAAACGTCCAGCTTTTGCTGCCACAGCAAAGGTGCCAGCGGGGAAAAGTGATGCTGCTTCTCACTGCCTCCTGGAACCCCTTCAAATGCCCCAGACAATTTGGCCCTCTCTGCTTTCCTGCGCACGCTATCCTCAAAAGCACCTTTTTTCACTTTCGGCGCTGTTTGGAGCAAAAAAGACAAACGTCCAGCTTTTGCTGCCACAGCAAAGGTGCCAGCGGGGAAAAGTGATGCTGCTTCTCACTGCCTCCTGGAACCCCTTCAAATGCCCCAGACAATTTGGCCCTCTCTGCTTTCCTGCGCACGCTATCCTCAAAAGCACCTTTTTTCACTTTCGGCGCTGTTTGGAGCAAAAAAGACAAACGTCCAGCTTTTGCTGCCACAGCAAAGGTGCCAGCGGGGAAAAGTGATGCTGCTTCTCACTGCCTCCTGGAACCCCTTCAAATGCCCCAGACAATTTGGCCCTCTCTGCTTTCCTGCGCACGCTATCCTCAAAAGCACCTTTTTTCACTTTCGGCGCTGTTTGGAGCAAAAAAGACAAACGTCCAGCTTTTGCTGCCACAGCAAAGGTGCCAGCGGGGAAAAGTGATGCTGCTTCTCACTGCCTCCTGGAACCCCTTCAAATGCCCCAGACAATTTGGCCCTCTCTGCTTTCCTGCGCACGCTATCCTCAAAAGCACCTTTTTTCACTTTCGGCGCTGTTTGGAGCAAAAAAGACAAACGTCCAGCTTTTGCTGCCACAGCAAAGGTGCCAGCGGGGAAAAGTGATGCTGCTTCTCACTGCCTCCTGGAACCCCTTCAAATGCCCCAGACAATTTGGCCCTCTCTGCTTTCCTGCGCACGCTATCCTCAAAAGCACCTTTTTTCACTTTCGGCGCTGTTTGGAGCAAAAAAGACAAACGTCCAGCTTTTGCTGCCACAGCAAAGGTGCCAGCGGGGAAAAGTGATGCTGCTTCTCACTGCCTCCTGGAACCCCTTCAAATGCCCCAGACAATTTGGCCCTCTCTGCTTTCCTGCGCACGCTATCCTCAAAAGCACCTTTTTTCACTTTCGGCGCTGTTTGGAGCAAAAAAGACAAACGTCCAGCTTTTGCTGCCACAGCAAAGGTGCCAGCGGGGAAAAGTGATGCTGCTTCTCACTGCCTCCTGGAACCCCTTCAAATGCCCCAGACAATTTGGCCCTCTCTGCTTTCCTGCGCACGCTATCCTCAAAAGCACCTTTTTTCACTTTCGGCGCTGTTTGGAGCAAAAAAGACAAACGTCCAGCTTTTGCTGCCACAGCAAAGGTGCCAGCGGGGAAAAGTGATGCTGCTTCTCACTGCCTCCTGGAACCCCTTCAAATGCCCCAGACAATTTGGCCCTCTCTGCTTTCCTGCGCACGCTATCCTCAAAAGCACCTTTTTTCACTTTCGGCGCTGTTTGGAGCAAAAAAGACAAACGTCCAGCTTTTGCTGCCACAGCAAAGGTGCCAGCGGGGAAAAGTGATGCTGCTTCTCACTGCCTCCTGGAACCCCTTCAAATGCCCCAGACAATTTGGCCCTCTCTGCTTTCCTGCGCACGCTATCCTCAAAAGCACCTTTTTTCACTTTCGGCGCTGTTTGGAGCAAAAAAGACAAACGTCCAGCTTTTGCTGCCACAGCAAAGGTGCCAGCGGGGAAAAGTGATGCTGCTTCTCACTGCCTCCTGGAACCCCTTCAAATGCCCCAGACAATTTGGCCCTCTCTGCTTTCCTGCGCACGCTATCCTCAAAAGCACCTTTTTTCACTTTCGGCGCTGTTTGGAGCAAAAAAGACAAACGTCCAGCTTTTGCTGCCACAGCAAAGGTGCCAGCGGGGAAAAGTGATGCTGCTTCTCACTGCCTCCTGGAACCCCTTCAAATGCCCCAGACAATTTGGCCCTCTCTGCTTTCCTGCGCACGCTATCCTCAAAAGCACCTTTTTTCACTTTCGGCGCTGTTTGGAGCAAAAAAGACAAACGTCCAGCTTTTGCTGCCACAGCAAAGGTGCCAGCGGGGAAAAGTGATGCTGCTTCTCACTGCCTCCTGGAACCCCTTCAAATGCCCCAGACAATTTGGCCCTCTCTGCTTTCCTGCGCACGCTATCCTCAAAAGCACCTTTTTTCACTTTCGGCGCTGTTTGGAGCAAAAAAGACAAACGTCCAGCTTTTGCTGCCACAGCAAAGGTGCCAGCGGGGAAAAGTGATGCTGCTTCTCACTGCCTCCTGGAACCCCTTCAAATGCCCCAGACAATTTGGCCCTCTCTGCTTTCCTGCGCAGTCTATCCTCAAAAGCACCTTTTTTCACTTTCGGCGCTGTTTGGAGCAAAAAAGACAAACGTCCAGCTTTTGCTGCCACAGCAAAGGTGCCAGCGGGGAAAAGTGATGCTGCTTCTCACTGCCTCCTGGAACCCCTTCAAATGCCCCAGACAATTTGGCCCTCTCTGCTTTCCTGCGCACGCTATCCTCAAAAGCACCTTTTTTCACTTTCGGCGCTGTTTGGAGCAAAAAAGACAAACGTCCAGCTTTTGCTGCCACAGCAAAGGTGCCAGCGGGGAAAAGTGATGCTGCTTCTCACTGCCTCCTGGAACCCCTTCAAATGCCCCAGACAATTTGGCCCTCTCTGCTTTCCTGCGCACGCTATCCTCAAAAGCACCTTTTTTCACTTTCGGCGCTGTTTGGAGCAAAAAAGACAAACGTCCAGCTTTTGCTGCCACAGCAAAGGTGCCAGCGGGGAAAAGTGATGCTGCTTCTCACTGCCTCCTGGAACCCCTTCAAATGCCCCAGACAATTTGGCCCTCTCTGCTTTCCTGCGCACGCTATCCTCAAAAGCACCTTTTTTCACTTTCGGCGCTGTTTGGAGCAAAAAAGACAAACGTCCAGCTTTTGCTGCCACAGCAAAGGTGCCAGCGGGGAAAAGTGATGCTGCTTCTCACTGCCTCCTGGAACCCCTTCAAATGCCCCAGACAATTTGGCCCTCTCTGCTTTCCTGCGCACGCTATCCTCAAAAGCACCTTTTTTCACTTTCGGCGCTGTTTGGAGCAAAAAAGACAAACGTCCAGCTTTTGCTGCCACAGCAAAGGTGCCAGCGGGGAAAAGTGATGCTGCTTCTCACTGCCTCCTGGAACCCCTTCAAATGCCCCAGACAATTTGGCCCTCTCTGCTTTCCTGCGCACGCTATCCTCAAAAGCACCTTTTTTCACTTTCGGCGCTGTTTGGAGCAAAAAAGACAAACGTCCAGCTTTTGCTGCCACAGCAAAGGTGCCAGCGGGGAAAAGTGATGCTGCTTCTCACTGCCTCCTGGAACCCCTTCAAATGCCCCAGACAATTTGGCCCTCTCTGCTTTCCTGCGCACGCTATCCTCAAAAGCACCTTTTTTCACTTTCGGCGCTGTTTGGAGCAAAAAAGACAAACGTCCAGCTTTTGCTGCCACAGCAAAGGTGCCAGCGGGGAAAAGTGATGCTGCTTCTCACTGCCTCCTGGAACCCCTTCAAATGCCCCAGACAATTTGGCCCTCTCTGCTTTCCTGCGCACGCTATCCTCAAAAGCACCTTTTTTCACTTTCGGCGCTGTTTGGAGCAAAAAAGACAAACGTCCAGCTTTTGCTGCCACAGCAAAGGTGCCAGCGGGGAAAAGTGATGCTGCTTCTCACTGCCTCCTGGAACCCCTTCAAATGCCCCAGACAATTTGGCCCTCTCTGCTTTCCTGCGCACGCTATCCTCAAAAGCACCTTTTTTCACTTTCGGCGCTGTTTGGAGCAAAAAAGACAAACGTCCAGCTTTTGCTGCCACAGCAAAGGTGCCAGCGGGGAAAAGTGATGCTGCTTCTCACTGCCTCCTGGAACCCCTTCAAATGCCCCAGACAATTTGGCCCTCTCTGCTTTCCTGCGCACGCTATCCTCAAAAGCACCTTTTTTCACTTTCGGCGCTGTTTGGAGCAAAAAAGACAAACGTCCAGCTTTTGCTGCCACAGCAAAGGTGCCAGCGGGGAAAAGTGATGCTGCTTCTCACTGCCTCCTGGAACCCCTTCAAATGCCCCAGACAATTTGGCCCTCTCTGCTTTCCTGCGCACGTCTATCCTCAAAAGCACCTTTTTTCACTTTCGGCGCTGTTTGGAGCAAAAAAGACAAACGTCCAGCTTTTGCTGCCACAGCAAAGGTGCCAGCGGGGAAAAGTGATGCTGCTTCTCACTGCCTCCTGGAACCCCTTCAAATGCCCCAGACAATTTGGCCCTCTCTGCTTTCCTGCGCACGCTATCCTCAAAAGCACCTTTTTTCACTTTCGGCGCTGTTTGGAGCAAAAAAGACAAACGTCCAGCTTTTGCTGCCACAGCAAAGGTGCCAGCGGGGAAAAGTGATGCTGCTTCTCACTGCCTCCTGGAACCCCTTCAAATGCCCCAGACAATTTGGCCCTCTCTGCTTTCCTGCGCACGCTATCCTCAAAAGCACCTTTTTTCACTTTCGGCGCTGTTTGGAGCAAAAAAGACAAACGTCCAGCTTTTGCTGCCACAGCAAAGGTGCCAGCGGGGAAAAGTGATGCTGCTTCTCACTGCCTCCTGGAACCCCTTCAAATGCCCCAGACAATTTGGCCCTCTCTGCTTTCCTGCGCACGCTATCCTCAAAAGCACCTTTTTTCACTTTCGGCGCTGTTTGGAGCAAAAAAGACAAACGTCCAGCTTTTGCTGCCACAGCAAAGGTGCCAGCGGGGAAAAGTGATGCTGCTTCTCACTGCCTCCTGGAACCCCTTCAAATGCCCCAGACAATTTGGCCCTCTCTGCTTTCCTGCGCACGCTATCCTCAAAAGCACCTTTTTTCACTTTCGGCGCTGTTTGGAGCAAAAAAGACAAACGTCCAGCTTTTGCTGCCACAGCAAAGGTGCCAGCGGGGAAAAGTGATGCTGCTTCTCACTGCCTCCTGGAACCCCTTCAAATGCCCCAGACAATTTGGCCCTCTCTGCTTTCCTGCGCACGCTATCCTCAAAAGCACCTTTTTTCACTTTCGGCGCTGTTTGGAGCAAAAAAGACAAACGTCCAGCTTTTGCTGCCACAGCAAAGGTGCCAGCGGGGAAAAGTGATGCTGCTTCTCACTGCCTCCTGGAACCCCTTCAAATGCCCCAGACAATTTGGCCCTCTCTGCTTTCCTGCGCACTCTATCCTCAAAAGCACCTTTTTTCACTTTCGGCGCTGTTTGGAGCAAAAAAGACAAACGTCCAGCTTTTGCTGCCACAGCAAAGGTGCCAGCGGGGAAAAGTGATGCTGCTTCTCACTGCCTCCTGGAACCCCTTCAAATGCCCCAGACAATTTGGCCCTCTCTGCTTTCCTGCGCACGCTATCCTCAAAAGCACCTTTTTTCACTTTCGGCGCTGTTTGGAGCAAAAAAGACAAACGTCCAGCTTTTGCTGCCACAGCAAAGGTGCCAGCGGGGAAAAGTGATGCTGCTTCTCACTGCCTCCTGGAACCCCTTCAAATGCCCCAGACAATTTGGCCCTCTCTGCTTTCCTGCGCACGCTATCCTCAAAAGCACCTTTTTTCACTTTCGGCGCTGTTTGGAGCAAAAAAGACAAACGTCCAGCTTTTGCTGCCACAGCAAAGGTGCCAGCGGGGAAAAGTGATGCTGCTTCTCACTGCCTCCTGGAACCCCTTCAAATGCCCCAGACAATTTGGCCCTCTCTCTTTCCTGCGCACGCTATCCTCAAAAGCACCTTTTTTCACTTTCGGCGCTGTTTGGAGCAAAAAAGACAAACGTCCAGCTTTTGCTGCCACAGCAAAGGTGCCAGCGGGGAAAAGTGATGCTGCTTCTCACTGCCTCCTGGAACCCCTTCAAATGCCCCAGACAATTTGGCCCTCTCTGCTTTCCTGCGCACGCTATCCTCAAAAGCACCTTTTTTCACTTTCGGCGCTGTTTGGAGCAAAAAAGACAAACGTCCAGCTTTTGCTGCCACAGCAAAGGTGCCAGCGGGGAAAAGTGATGCTGCTTCTCACTGCCTCCTGGAACCCCTTCAAATGCCCCAGACAATTTGGCCCTCTCTGCTTTCCTGCGCACGCTATCCTCAAAAGCACCTTTTTTCACTTTCGGCGCTGTTTGGAGCAAAAAAGACAAACGTCCAGCTTTTGCTGCCACAGCAAAGGTGCCAGCGGGGAAAAGTGATGCTGCTTCTCACTGCCTCCTGGAACCCCTTCAAATGCCCCAGACAATTTGGCCCTCTCTGCTTTCCTGCGCACGCTATCCTCAAAAGCACCTTTTTTCACTTTCGGCGCTGTTTGGAGCAAAAAAGACAAACGTCCAGCTTTTGCTGCCACAGCAAAGGTGCCAGCGGGGAAAAGTGATGCTGCTTCTCACTGCCTCCTGGAACCCCTTCAAATGCCCCAGACAATTTGGCCCTCTCTGCTTTCCTGCGCACGCTATCCTCAAAAGCACCTTTTTTCACTTTCGGCGCTGTTTGGAGCAAAAAAGACAAACGTCCAGCTTTTGCTGCCACAGCAAAGGTGCCAGCGGGGAAAAGTGATGCTGCTTCTCACTGCCTCCTGGAACCCCTTCAAATGCCCCAGACAATTTGGCCCTCTCTGCTTTCCTGCGCACGCTATCCTCAAAAGCACCTTTTTTCACTTTCGGCGCTGTTTGGAGCAAAAAAGACAAACGTCCAGCTTTTGCTGCCACAGCAAAGGTGCCAGCGGGGAAAAGTGATGCTGCTTCTCACTGCCTCCTGGAACCCCTTCAAATGCCCCAGACAATTTGGCCCTCTCTGCTTTCCTGCGCACGCTATCCTCAAAAGCACCTTTTTTCACTTTCGGCGCTGTTTGGAGCAAAAAAGACAAACGTCCAGCTTTTGCTGCCACAGCAAAGGTGCCAGCGGGGAAAAGTGATGCTGCTTCTCACTGCCTCCTGGAACCCCTTCAAATGCCCCAGACAATTTGGCCCTCTCTGCTTTCCTGCGCACGCTATCCTCAAAAGCACCTTTTTTCACTTTCGGCGCTGTTTGGAGCAAAAAAGACAAACGTCCAGCTTTTGCTGCCACAGCAAAGGTGCCAGCGGGGAAAAGTGATGCTGCTTCTCACTGCCTCCTGGAACCCCTTCAAATGCCCCAGACAATTTGGCCCTCTCTGCTTTCCTGCGCACGCTATCCTCAAAAGCACCTTTTTTCACTTTCGGCGCTGTTTGGAGCAAAAAAGACAAACGTCCAGCTTTTGCTGCCACAGCAAAGGTGCCAGCGGGGAAAAGTGATGCTGCTTCTCACTGCCTCCTGGAACCCCTTCAAATGCCCCAGACAATTTGGCCCTCTCTGCTTTCCTGCGCACGCTATCCTCAAAAGCACCTTTTTTCACTTTCGGCGCTGTTTGGAGCAAAAAAGACAAACGTCCAGCTTTTGCTGCCACAGCAAAGGTGCCAGCGGGGAAAAGTGATGCTGCTTCTCACTGCCTCCTGGAACCCCTTCAAATGCCCCAGACAATTTGGCCCTCTCTGCTTTCCTGCGCACGCTATCCTCAAAAGCACCTTTTTTCACTTTCGGCGCTGTTTGGAGCAAAAAAGACAAACGTCCAGCTTTTGCTGCCACAGCAAAGGTGCCAGCGGGGAAAAGTGATGCTGCTTCTCACTGCCTCCTGGAACCCCTTCAAATGCCCCAGACAATTTGGCCCTCTCTGCTTTCCTGCGCACGCTATCCTCAAAAGCACCTTTTTTCACTTTCGGCGCTGTTTGGAGCAAAAAAGACAAACGTCCAGCTTTTGCTGCCACAGCAAAGGTGCCAGCGGGGAAAAGTGATGCTGCTTCTCACTGCCTCCTGGAACCCCTTCAAATGCCCCAGACAATTTGGCCCTCTCTGCTTTCCTGCGCACGCTATCCTCAAAAGCACCTTTTTTCACTTTCGGCGCTGTTTGGAGCAAAAAAGACAAACGTCCAGCTTTTGCTGCCACAGCAAAGGTGCCAGCGGGGAAAAGTGATGCTGCTTCTCACTGCCTCCTGGAACCCCTTCAAATGCCCCAGACAATTTGGCCCTCTCTGCTTTCCTGCGCACGCTATCCTCAAAAGCACCTTTTTTCACTTTCGGCGCTGTTTGGAGCAAAAAAGACAAACGTCCAGCTTTTGCTGCCACAGCAAAGGTGCCAGCGGGGAAAAGTGATGCTGCTTCTCACTGCCTCCTGGAACCCCTTCAAATGCCCCAGACAATTTGGCCCTCTCTGCTTTCCTGCGCACGCTATCCTCAAAAGCACCTTTTTTCACTTTCGGCGCTGTTTGGAGCAAAAAAGACAAACGTCCAGCTTTTGCTGCCACAGCAAAGGTGCCAGCGGGGAAAAGTGATGCTGCTTCTCACTGCCTCCTGGAACCCCTTCAAATGCCCCAGACAATTTGGCCCTCTCTGCTTTCCTGCGCACGCTATCCTCAAAAGCACCTTTTTTCACTTTCGGCGCTGTTTGGAGCAAAAAAGACAAACGTCCAGCTTTTGCTGCCACAGCAAAGGTGCCAGCGGGGAAAAGTGATGCTGCTTCTCACTGCCTCCTGGAACCCCTTCAAATGCCCCAGACAATTTGGCCCTCTCTGCTTTCCTGCGCACGCTATCCTCAAAAGCACCTTTTTTCACTTTCGGCGCTGTTTGGAGCAAAAAAGACAAACGTCCAGCTTTTGCTGCCACAGCAAAGGTGCCAGCGGGGAAAAGTGATGCTGCTTCTCACTGCCTCCTGGAACCCCTTCAAATGCCCCAGACAATTTGGCCCTCTCTGCTTTCCTGCGCACTCTATCCTCAAAAGCACCTTTTTTCACTTTCGGCGCTGTTTGGAGCAAAAAAGACAAACGTCCAGCTTTTGCTGCCACAGCAAAGGTGCCAGCGGGGAAAAGTGATGCTGCTTCTCACTGCCTCCTGGAACCCCTTCAAATGCCCCAGACAATTTGGCCCTCTCTGCTTTCCTGCGCACGCTATCCTCAAAAGCACCTTTTTTCACTTTCGGCGCTGTTTGGAGCAAAAAAGACAAACGTCCAGCTTTTGCTGCCACAGCAAAGGTGCCAGCGGGGAAAAGTGATGCTGCTTCTCACTGCCTCCTGGAACCCCTTCAAATGCCCCAGACAATTTGGCCCTCTCTGCTTTCCTGCGCACGCTATCCTCAAAAGCACCTTTTTTCACTTTCGGCGCTGTTTGGAGCAAAAAAGACAAACGTCCAGCTTTTGCTGCCACAGCAAAGGTGCCAGCGGGGAAAAGTGATGCTGCTTCTCACTGCCTCCTGGAACCCCTTCAAATGCCCCAGACAATTTGGCCCTCTCTGCTTTCCTGCGCACGTCTATCCTCAAAAGCACCTTTTTTCACTTTCGGCGCTGTTTGGAGCAAAAAAGACAAACGTCCAGCTTTTGCTGCCACAGCAAAGGTGCCAGCGGGGAAAAGTGATGCTGCTTCTCACTGCCTCCTGGAACCCCTTCAAATGCCCCAGACAATTTGGCCCTCTCTGCTTTCCTGCGCACGCTATCCTCAAAAGCACCTTTTTTCACTTTCGGCGCTGTTTGGAGCAAAAAAGACAAACGTCCAGCTTTTGCTGCCACAGCAAAGGTGCCAGCGGGGAAAAGTGATGCTGCTTCTCACTGCCTCCTGGAACCCCTTCAAATGCCCCAGACAATTTGGCCCTCTCTGCTTTCCTGCGCACGCTATCCTCAAAAGCACCTTTTTTCACTTTCGGCGCTGTTTGGAGCAAAAAAGACAAACGTCCAGCTTTTGCTGCCACAGCAAAGGTGCCAGCGGGGAAAAGTGATGCTGCTTCTCACTGCCTCCTGGAACCCCTTCAAATGCCCCAGACAATTTGGCCCTCTCTGCTTTCCTGCGCACGCTATCCTCAAAAGCACCTTTTTTCACTTTCGGCGCTGTTTGGAGCAAAAAAGACAAACGTCCAGCTTTTGCTGCCACAGCAAAGGTGCCAGCGGGGAAAAGTGATGCTGCTTCTCACTGCCTCCTGGAACCCCTTCAAATGCCCCAGACAATTTGGCCCTCTCTGCTTTCCTGCGCACGCTATCCTCAAAAGCACCTTTTTTCACTTTCGGCGCTGTTTGGAGCAAAAAAGACAAACGTCCAGCTTTTGCTGCCACAGCAAAGGTGCCAGCGGGGAAAAGTGATGCTGCTTCTCACTGCCTCCTGGAACCCCTTCAAATGCCCCAGACAATTTGGCCCTCTCTGCTTTCCTGCGCACGCTATCCTCAAAAGCACCTTTTTTCACTTTCGGCGCTGTTTGGAGCAAAAAAGACAAACGTCCAGCTTTTGCTGCCACAGCAAAGGTGCCAGCGGGGAAAAGTGATGCTGCTTCTCACTGCCTCCTGGAACCCCTTCAAATGCCCCAGACAATTTGGCCCTCTCTGCTTTCCTGAACACGTCTATCCTCAAAAGCACCTTTTTTCACTTTCGGCGCTGTTTGGAGCAAAAAAGACAAACGTCCAGCTTTTGCTGCCACAGCAAAGGTGCCAGCGGGGAAAAGTATGCTGCTTCTCACTGCCTCCTGGAACCCCTTCAAATGCCCCAGACAATTTGGCCCTCTCTGCTTTCCTGCGCACGCTATCCTCAAAAGCACCTTTTTTCACTTTCGGCGCTGTTTGGAGCAAAAAAGACAAACGTCCAGCTTTTGCTGCCACAGCAAAGGTGCCAGCGGGGAAAAGTGATGCTGCTTCTCACTGCCTCCTGGAACCCCTTCAAATGCCCCAGACAATTTGGCCCTCTCTGCTTTCCTGCGCACGCTATCCTCAAAAGCACCTTTTTTCACTTTCGGCGCTGTTTGGAGCAAAAAAGACAAACGTCCAGCTTTTGCTGCCACAGCAAAGGTGCCAGCGGGGAAAAGTGATGCTGCTTCTCACTGCCTCCTGGAACCCCTTCAAATGCCCCAGACAATTTGGCCCTCTCTGCTTTCCTGCGCACTCTATCCTCAAAAGCACCTTTTTTCACTTTCGGCGCTGTTTGGAGCAAAAAAGACAAACGTCCAGCTTTTGCTGCCACAGCAAAGGTGCCAGCGGGGAAAAGTGATGCTGCTTCTCACTGCCTCCTGGAACCCCTTCAAATGCCCCAGACAATTTGGCCCTCTCTGCTTTCCTGCGCACTCTATCCTCAAAAGCACCTTTTTTCACTTTCGGCGCTGTTTGGAGCAAAAAAGACAAACGTCCAGCTTTTGCTGCCACAGCAAAGGTGCCAGCGGGGAAAAGTGATGCTGCTTCTCACTGCCTCCTGGAACCCCTTCAAATGCCCCAGACAATTTGGCCCTCTCTGCTTTCCTGCGCACTCTATCCTCAAAAGCACCTTTTTTCACTTTCGGCGCTGTTTGGAGCAAAAAAGACAAACGTCCAGCTTTTGCTGCCACAGCAAAGGTGCCAGCGGGGAAAAGTGATGCTGCTTCTCACTGCCTCCTGGAACCCCTTCAAATGCCCCAGACAATTTGGCCCTCTCTGCTTTCCTGCGCACTCTATCCTCAAAAGCACCTTTTTTCACTTTCGGCGCTGTTTGGAGCAAAAAAGACAAACG
This sequence comes from Vanellus vanellus, assembly GCF_965231255.1. Lineage (NCBI taxonomy): Eukaryota > Metazoa > Chordata > Aves > Charadriiformes > Charadriidae > Vanellus > Vanellus vanellus. The sequence continues at coordinate 94,135 of NW_028127576.1, forward strand.
TCCAGCTTTTGCTGCCACAGCAAAGGTGCCAGCGGGGAAAAGTGATGCTGCTTCTCACTGCCTCCTGGAACCCCTTCAAATGCCCCAGACAATTTGGCCCTCTCTGCTTTCCTGCGCACTCTATCCTCAAAAGCACCTTTTTTCACTTTCGGCGCTGTTTGGAGCAAAAAAGACAAACGTCCAGCTTTTGCTGCCACAGCAAAGGTGCCAGCGGGGAAAAGTGATGCTGCTTCTCACTGCCTCCTGGAACCCCTTCAAGTGCCCCAGACAATTTGGCCCTCTCTGCTTTCCTGCGCACGCTATCCTCAAAAGCACCTTTTTTCACTTTCGGCGCTGTTTGGAGCAAAAAAGACAAACGTCCAGCTTTTGCTGCCACAGCAAAGGTGCCAGCGGGGAAAAGTGATGCTGCTTCTCACTGCCTCCTGGAACCCCTTCAAATGCCCCAGACAATTTGGCCCTCTCTGCTTTCCTGAAAAGTCTATCCTCAAAAGCACCTTTTTTCACTTTCGGCGCTGTTTGGAGCAAAAAAGACAAACGTCCAGCTTTTGCTGCCACAGCAAAGGTGCCAGCGGGGAAAAGTGATGCTGCTTCTCACTGCCTCCTGGAACCCCTTCAAATGCCCCAGACAATTTGGCCCTCTCTGCTTTCCTGCGCACTCTATCCTCAAAAGCACCTTTTTTCACTTTCGGCGCTGTTTGGAGCAAAAAAGACAAACGTCCAGCTTTTGCTGCCACAGCAAAGGTGCCAGCGGGGAAAAGTGATGCTGCTTCTCACTGCCTCCTGGAACCCCTTCAAATGCCCCAGACAATTTGGCCCTCTCTGCTTTCCTGAAAAGTCTATCCTCAAAGCACCTTTTTTCACTTTCGGCGCTGTTTGGAGCAAAAAAGACAAACGTCCAGCTTTTGCTGCCACAGCAAAGGTGCCAGCGGGGAAAAGTGATGCTGCTTCTCACTGCCTCCTGGAACCCCTTCAAATGCCCCAGACAATTTGGCCCTCTCTGCTTTCCTGAACAGTCTATCCTCAAAAGCACCTTTTTTCACTTTCGGCGCTGTTTGGAGCAAAAAAGACAAACGTCCAGCTTTTGCTGCCACAGCAAAGGTGCCAGCGGGGAAAAGTGATGCTGCTTCTCACTGCCTCCTGGAACCCCTTCAAATGCCCCAGACAATTTGGCCCTCTCTGCTTTCCTGCGCACGCTATCCTCAAAAGCACCTTTTTTCACTTTCGGCGCTGTTTGGAGCAAAAAAGACAAACGTCCAGCTTTTGCTGCCACAGCAAAGGTGCCAGCGGGGAAAAGTGATGCTGCTTCTCACTGCCTCCTGGAACCCCTTCAAATGCCCCAGACAATTTGGCCCTCTCTGCTTTCCTGCGCACTCTATCCTCAAAAGCACCTTTTTTCACTTTCGGCGCTGTTTGGAGCAAAAAAGACAAACGTCCAGCTTTTGCTGCCACAGCAAAGGTGCCAGCGGGGAAAAGTGATGCTGCTTCTCACTGCCTCCTGGAACCCCTTCAAATGCCCCAGACAATTTGGCCCTCTCTGCTTTCCTGAAAAGTCTATCCTCAAAAGCACCTTTTTTCACTTTCGGCGCTGTTTGGAGCAAAAAAGACAAACGTCCAGCTTTTGCTGCCACAGCAAAGGTGCCAGCGGGGAAAAGTGATGCTGCTTCTCACTGCCTCCTGGAACCCCTTCAAATGCCCCAGACAATTTGGCCCTCTCTGCTTTCCTGCGCACTCTATCCTCAAAAGCACCTTTTTTCACTTTCGGCGCTGTTTGGGGCAAAAAAGACAAACGTCCAGCTTTTGCTGCCACAGCAAAGGTGCCAGCGGGGAAAAGTGATGCTGCTTCTCACTGCCTCCTGGAACCCCTTCAAATGCCCCAGACAATTTGGCCCTCTCTGCTTTCCTGCGCACTCTATCCTCAAAAGCACCTTTTTTCACTTTCGGCGCTGTTTGGAGCAAAAAAGACAAACGTCCAGCTTTTGCTGCCACAGCAAAGGTGCCAGCGGGGAAAAGTGATGCTGCTTCTCACTGCCTCCTGGAACCCCTTCAAATGCCCCAGACAATTTGGCCCTCTCTGCTTTCCTGAAAAGTCTATCCTCAAAAGCACCTTTTTTCACTTTCGGCGCTGTTTGGAGCAAAAAAGACAAACGTCCAGCTTTTGCTGCCACAGCAAAGGTGCCAGCGGGGAAAAGTGATGCTGCTTCTCACTGCCTCCTGGAACCCCTTCAAATGCCCCAGACAATTTGGCCCTCTCTGCTTTCCTGCGCACGCTATCCTCAAAAGCACCTTTTTTCACTTTCGGCGCTGTTTGGGGCAAAAAAGACAAACGTCCAGCTTTTGCTGCCACAGCAAAGGTGCCAGCGGGGAAAAGTGATGCTGCTTCTCACTGCCTCCTGGAACCCCTTCAAATGCCCCAGACAATTTGGCCCTCTCTGCTTTCCTGCGCACTCTATCCTCAAAAGCACCTTTTTTCACTTTCGGCGCTGTTTGGAGCAAAAAAGACAAACGTCCAGCTTTTGCTGCCACAGCAAAGGTGCCAGCGGGGAAAAGTGATGCTGCTTCTCACTGCCTCCTGGAACCCCTTCAAATGCCCCAGACAATTTGGCCCTCTCTGCTTTCCTGCGCACTCTATCCTCAAAAGCACCTTTTTTCACTTTCGGCGCTGTTTGGAGCAAAAAAGACAAACGTCCAGCTTTTGCTGCCACAGCAAAGGTGCCAGCGGGGAAAAGTGATGCTGCTTCTCACTGCCTCCTGGAACCCCTTCAAATGCCCCAGACAATTTGGCCCTCTCTGCTTTCCTGAAAAGTCTATCCTCAAAAGCACCTTTTTTCACTTTCGGCGCTGTTTGGAGCAAAAAAGACAAACGTCCAGCTTTTGCTGCCACAGCAAAGGTGCCAGCGGGGAAAAGTGATGCTGCTTCTCACTGCCTCCTGGAACCCCTTCAAATGCCCCAGACAATTTGGCCCTCTCTGCTTTCCTGAAAAGTCTATCCTCAAAGCACCTTTTTTCACTTTCGGCGCTGTTTGGAGCAAAAAAGACAAACGTCCAGCTTTTGCTGCCACAGCAAAGGTGCCAGCGGGGAAAAGTGATGCTGCTTCTCACTGCCTCCTGGAACCCCTTCAAATGCCCCAGACAATTTGGCCCTCTCTGCTTTCCTGAAAAGTCTATCCTCAAAAGCACCTTTTTTCACTTTCGGCGCTGTTTGGAGCAAAAAAGACAAACGTCCAGCTTTTGCTGCCACAGCAAAGGTGCCAGCGGGGAAAAGTGATGCTGCTTCTCACTGCCTCCTGGAACCCCTTCAAATGCCCCAGACAATTTGGCCCTCTCTGCTTTCCTGAAAAGTCTATCCTCAAAAGCACCTTTTTTCACTTTCGGCGCTGTTTGGAGCAAAAAAGACAAACGTCCAGCTTTTGCTGCCACAGCAAAGGTGCCAGCGGGGAAAAGTGATGCTGCTTCTCACTGCCTCCTGGAACCCCTTCAAATGCCCCAGACAATTTGGCCCTCTCTGCTTTCCTGCGCACGCTATCCTCAAAAGCACCTTTTTTCACTTTCGGCGCTGTTTGGAGCAAAAAAGACAAACGTCCAGCTTTTGCTGCCACAGCAAAGGTGCCAGCGGGGAAAAGTGATGCTGCTTCTCACTGCCTCCTGGAACCCCTTCAAATGCCCCAGACAATTTGGCCCTCTCTGCTTTCCTGCGCACTCTATCCTCAAAAGCACCTTTTTTCACTTTCGGCGCTGTTTGGAGCAAAAAAGACAAACGTCCAGCTTTTGCTGCCACAGCAAAGGTGCCAGCGGGGAAAAGTGATGCTGCTTCTCACTGCCTCCTGGAACCCCTTCAAATGCCCCAGACAATTTGGCCCTCTCTGCTTTCCTGCGCACTCTATCCTCAAAAGCACCTTTTTTCACTTTCGGCGCTGTTTGGAGCAAAAAAGACAAACGTCCAGCTTTTGCTGCCACAGCAAAGGTGCCAGCGGGGAAAAGTGATGCTGCTTCTCACTGCCTCCTGGAACCCCTTCAAATGCCCCAGACAATTTGGCCCTCTCTGCTTTCCTGAAAAGTCTATCCTCAAAAGCACCTTTTTTCACTTTCGGCACTGTTTGGAGCAAAAAAGACAAACGTCCAGCTTTTGCTGCCACAGCAAAGGTGCCAGCGGGGAAAAGTGATGCTGCTTCTCACTGCCTCCTGGAACCCCTTCAAATGCCCCAGACAATTTGGCCCTCTCTGCTTTCCTGCGCACTCTATCCTCAAAAGCACCTTTTTTCACTTTCGGCGCTGTTTGGAGCAAAAAAGACAAACGTCCAGCTTTTGCTGCCACAGCAAAGGTGCCAGCGGGGAAAAGTGATGCTGCTTCTCACTGCCTCCTGGAACCCCTTCAAATGCCCCAGACAATTTGGCCCTCTCTGCTTTCCTGAAAAGTCTATCCTCAAAAGCACCTTTTTTCACTTTCGGCGCTGTTTGGAGCAAAAAAGACAAACGTCCAGCTTTTGCTGCCACAGCAAAGGTGCCAGCGGGGAAAAGTGATGCTGCTTCTCACTGCCTCCTGGAACCCCTTCAAATGCCCCAGACAATTTTGCCCTCTCTGCTTTCCTCAAAAGTCTATCCTCAAAAGCACCTTTTTTCACTTTCGGCGCTGTTTGGAGCAAAAAAGACAAACGTCCAGCTTTTGCTGCCACAGCAAAGGTGCCAGCGGGGGAAAAGTGATGCTGCTTCTCACTGCCTCCTGGAACCCCTTCAAATGCCCCAGACAATTTGGCCCTCTCTGCTTTCCTGAAAAGTCTATCCTCAAAAGCACCTTTTTTCACTTTCGGCGCTGTTTGGAGCAAAAAAGACAAACGTCCAGCTTTTGCTGCCACAGCAAAGGTGCCAGCGGGGAAAAGTGATGCTGCTTCTCACTGCCTCCTGGAACCCCTTCAAATGCCCCAGACAATTTGGCCCTCTCTGCTTTCCTGCGCACGCTATCCTCAAAAGCACCTTTTTTCACTTTCGGCGCTGTTTGGAGCAAAAAAGACAAACGTCCAGCTTTTGCTGCCACAGCAAAGGTGCCAGCGGGGAAAAGTGATGCTGCTTCTCACTGCCTCCTGGAACCCCTTCAAATGCCCCAGACAATTTGGCCCTCTCTGCTTTCCTGAAAAGTCTATCCTCAAAAGCACCTTTTTTCACTTTCGGCGCTGTTTGGGGCAAAAAAGACAAACGTCCAGCTTTTGCTGCCACAGCAAAGGTGCCAGCGGGGAAAAGTGATGCTGCTTCTCACTGCCTCCTGGAACCCCTTCAAATGCCCCAGACAATTTGGCCCTCTCTGCTTTCCTGCGCACTCTATCCTCAAAAGCACCTTTTTTCACTTTCGGCGCTGTTTGGAGCAAAAAAGACAAACGTCCAGCTTTTGCTGCCACAGCAAAGGTGCCAGCGGGGAAAAGTGATGCTGCTTCTCACTGCCTCCTGGAACCCCTTCAAATGCCCCAGACAATTTGGCCCTCTCTGCTTTCCTGCGCACTCTATCCTCAAAAGCACCTTTTTTCACTTTCGGCGCTGTTTGGAGCAAAAAAGACAAACGTCCAGCTTTTGCTGCCACAGCAAAGGTGCCAGCGGGGAAAAGTGATGCTGCTTCTCACTGCCTCCTGGAACCCCTTCAAATGCCCCAGACAATTTGGCCCTCTCTGCTTTCCTGAAAAGTCTATCCTCAAAAGCACCTTTTTTCACTTTCGGCGCTGTTTGGAGCAAAAAAGACAAACGTCCAGCTTTTGCTGCCACAGCAAAGGTGCCAGCGGGGAAAAGTGATGCTGCTTCTCACTCCTCCTGGAACCCCTTCAAATGCCCCAGACAATTTGGCCCTCTCTGCTTTCCTGAAAAGTCTATCCTCAAAAGCACCTTTTTTCACTTTCGGCGCTGTTTGGAGCAAAAAAGACAAACGTCCAGCTTTTGCTGCCACAGCAAAGGTGCCAGCGGGGAAAAGTGATGCTGCTTCTCACTGCCTCCTGGAACCCCTTCAAATGCCCCAGACAATTTGGCCCTCTCTGCTTTCCTGCGCACGCTATCCTCAAAAGCACCTTTTTTCACTTTCGGCGCTGTTTGGAGCAAAAAAGACAAACGTCCAGCTTTTGCTGCCACAGCAAAGGTGCCAGCGGGGAAAAGTGATGCTGCTTCTCACTGCCTCCTGGAACCCCTTCAAATGCCCCAGACAATTTGGCCCTCTCTGCTTTCCTGAAAGTCTATCCTCAAAAGCACCTTTTTTCACTTTCGGCGCTGTTTGGAGCAAAAAAGACAAACGTCCAGCTTTTGCTGCCACAGCAAAGGTGCCAGCGGGGAAAAGTGATGCTGCTTCTCACTGCCTCCTGGAACCCCTTCAAATGCCCCAGACAATTTGGCCCTCTCTGCTTTCCTGCGCACGCTATCCTCAAAAGCACCTTTTTTCACTTTCGGCGCTGTTTGGAGCAAAAAAGACAAACGTCCAGCTTTTGCTGCCACAGCAAAGGTGCCAGCGGGGAAAAGTGATGTTGCTTCTCACTGCCTCCTGGAACCCCTTCAAATGCCCCAGACAATTTGGCCCTCTCTGCTTTCCTGCGCACTCTATCCTCAAAAGCACCTTTTTTCACTTTCGGCGCTGTTTGGAGCAAAAAAGACAAACGTCCAGCTTTTGCTGCCACAGCAAAGGTGCCAGCGGGGAAAAGTGATGCTGCTTCTCACTGCCTCCTGGAACCCCTTCAAATGCCCCAGACAATTTGGCCCTCTCTGCTTTCCTGCGCACTCTATCCTCAAAAGCACCTTTTTTCACTTTCGGCGCTGTTTGGAGCAAAAAAGACAAACGTCCAGCTTTTGCTGCCACAGCAAAGGTGCCAGCGGGGAAAAGTGATGCTGCTTCTCACTGCCTCCTGGAACCCCTTCAAATGCCCCAGACAATTTGGCCCTCTCTGCTTTCCTGCGCACGCTATCCTCAAAAGCACCTTTTTTCACTTTCGGCGCTGTTTGGAGCAAAAAAGACAAACGTCCAGCTTTTGCTGCCACAGCAAAGGTGCCAGCGGGGAAAAGTGATGCTGCTTCTCACTGCCTCCTGGAACCCCTTCAAATGCCCCAGACAATTTGGCCCTCTCTGCTTTCCTGAAAAGTCTATCCTCAAAAGCACCTTTTTTCACTTTCGGCGCTGTTTGGAGCAAAAAAGACAAACGTCCAGCTTTTGCTGCCACAGCAAAGGTGCCAGCGGGGAAAAGTGATGCTGCTTCTCACTGCCTCCTGGAACCCCTTCAAATGCCCCAGACAATTTGGCCCTCTCTGCTTTCCTGAAAAGTCTATCCTCAAAAGCACCTTTTTTCACTTTCGGCGCTGTTTGGAGCAAAAAAGACAAACGTCCAGCTTTTGCTGCCACAGCAAAGGTGCCAGCGGGGAAAAGTGATGCTGCTTCTCACTGCCTCCTGGAACCCCTTCAAATGCCCCAGACAATTTGGCCCTCTCTGCTTTCCTGCGCACGCTATCCTCAAAAGCACCTTTTTTCACTTTCGGCGCTGTTTGGAGCAAAAAAGACAAACGTCCAGCTTTTGCTGCCACAGCAAAGGTGCCAGCGGGGAAAAGTGATGCTGCTTCTCACTGCCTCCTGGAACCCCTTCAAATGCCCCAGACAATTTGGCCCTCTCTGCTTTCCTGCGCACGCTATCCTCAAAAGCACCTTTTTTCACTTTCGGCGCTGTTTGGAGCAAAAAAGACAAACGTCCAGCTTTTGCTGCCACAGCAAAGGTGCCAGCGGGGAAAAGTGATGCTGCTTCTCACTGCCTCCTGGAACCCCTTCAAATGCCCCAGACAATTTGGCCCTCTCTGCTTTCCTGCGCACGCTATCCTCAAAAGCACCTTTTTTCACTTTCGGCGCTGTTTGGAGCAAAAAAGACAAACGTCCAGCTTTTGCTGCCACAGCAAAGGTGCCAGCGGGGAAAAGTGATGCTGCTTCTCACTGCCTCCTGGAACCCCTTCAAATGCCCCAGACAATTTGGCCCTCTCTGCTTTCCTGCGCACGCTATCCTCAAAAGCACCTTTTTTCACTTTCGGCGCTGTTTGGAGCAAAAAAGACAAACGTCCAGCTTTTGCTGCCACAGCAAAGGTGCCAGCGGGGAAAAGTGATGCTGCTTCTCACTGCCTCCTGGAACCCCTTCAAATGCCCCAGACAATTTGGCCCTCTCTGCTTTCCTGCGCACGCTATCCTCAAAAGCACCTTTTTTCACTTTCGGCGCTGTTTGGAGCAAAAAAGACAAACGTCCAGCTTTTGCTGCCACAGCAAAGGTGCCAGCGGGGAAAAGTGATGCTGCTTCTCACTGCCTCCTGGAACCCCTTCAAATGCCCCAGACAATTTGGCCCTCTCTGCTTTCCTGCGCACGCTATCCTCAAAAGCACCTTTTTTCACTTTCGGCGCTGTTTGGAGCAAAAAAGACAAACGTCCAGCTTTTGCTGCCACAGCAAAGGTGCCAGCGGGGAAAAGTGATGCTGCTTCTCACTGCCTCCTGGAACCCCTTCAAATGCCCCAGACAATTTGGCCCTCTCTGCTTTCCTGCGCACGCTATCCTCAAAAGCACCTTTTTTCACTTTCGGCGCTGTTTGGAGCAAAAAAGACAAACGTCCAGCTTTTGCTGCCACAGCAAAGGTGCCAGCGGGGAAAAGTGATGCTGCTTCTCACTGCCTCCTGGAACCCCTTCAAATGCCCCAGACAATTTGGCCCTCTCTGCTTTCCTGCGCACGCTATCCTCAAAAGCACCTTTTTTCACTTTCGGCGCTGTTTGGAGCAAAAAAGACAAACGTCCAGCTTTTGCTGCCACAGCAAAGGTGCCAGCGGGGAAAAGTGATGCTGCTTCTCACTGCCTCCTGGAACCCCTTCAAATGCCCCAGACAATTTGGCCCTCTCTGCTTTCCTGCGCACGCTATCCTCAAAAGCACCTTTTTTCACTTTCGGCGCTGTTTGGAGCAAAAAAGACAAACGTCCAGCTTTTGCTGCCACAGCAAAGGTGCCAGCGGGGAAAAGTGATGCTGCTTCTCACTGCCTCCTGGAACCCCTTCAAATGCCCCAGACAATTTGGCCCTCTCTGCTTTCCTGCGCACTCTATCCTCAAAAGCACCTTTTTTCACTTTCGGCGCTGTTTGGAGCAAAAAAGACAAACGTCCAGCTTTTGCTGCCACAGCAAAGGTGCCAGCGGGGAAAAGTGATGCTGCTTCTCACTGCCTCCTGGAACCCCTTCAAATGCCCCAGACAATTTGGCCCTCTCTGCTTTCCTGCGCACGCTATCCTCAAAAGCACCTTTTTTCACTTTCGGCGCTGTTTGGAGCAAAAAAGACAAACGTCCAGCTTTTGCTGCCACAGCAAAGGTGCCAGCGGGGAAAAGTGATGCTGCTTCTCACTGCCTCCTGGAACCCCTTCAAATGCCCCAGACAATTTGGCCCTCTCTGCTTTCCTGCGCACGCTATCCTCAAAAGCACCTTTTTTCACTTTCGGCGCTGTTTGGAGCAAAAAAGACAAACGTCCAGCTTTTGCTGCCACAGCAAAGGTGCCAGCGGGGAAAAGTGATGCTGCTTCTCACTGCCTCCTGGAACCCCTTCAAATGCCCCAGACAATTTGGCCCTCTCTGCTTTCCTGCGCACGCTATCCTCAAAAGCACCTTTTTTCACTTTCGGCGCTGTTTGGAGCAAAAAAGACAAACGTCCAGCTTTTGCTGCCACAGCAAAGGTGCCAGCGGGGAAAAGTGATGCTGCTTCTCACTGCCTCCTGGAACCCCTTCAAATGCCCCAGACAATTTGGCCCTCTCTGCTTTCCTGCGCACGCTATCCTCAAAAGCACCTTTTTTCACTTTCGGCGCTGTTTGGAGCAAAAAAGACAAACGTCCAGCTTTTGCTGCCACAGCAAAGGTGCCAGCGGGGAAAAGTGATGCTGCTTCTCACTGCCTCCTGGAACCCCTTCAAATGCCCCAGACAATTTGGCCCTCTCTGCTTTCCTGCGCACTCTATCCTCAAAAGCACCTTTTTTCACTTTCGGCGCTGTTTGGAGCAAAAAAGACAAACGTCCAGCTTTTGCTGCCACAGCAAAGGTGCCAGCGGGGAAAAGTGATGCTGCTTCTCACTGCCTCCTGGAACCCCTTCAAATGCCCCAGACAATTTGGCCCTCTCTGCTTTCCTGCGCAGTCTATCCTCAAAAGCACCTTTTTTCACTTTCGGCGCTGTTTGGAGCAAAAAAGACAAACGTCCAGCTTTTGCTGCCACAGCAAAGGTGCCAGCGGGGAAAAGTGATGCTGCTTCTCACTGCCTCCTGGAACCCCTTCAAATGCCCCAGACAATTTGGCCCTCTCTGCTTTCCTGCGCACGCTATCCTCAAAAGCACCTTTTTTCACTTTCGGCGCTGTTTGGAGCAAAAAAGACAAACGTCCAGCTTTTGCTGCCACAGCAAAGGTGCCAGCGGGGAAAAGTGATGCTGCTTCTCACTGCCTCCTGGAACCCCTTCAAATGCCCCAGACAATTTGGCCCTCTCTGCTTTCCTGCGCACGCTATCCTCAAAAGCACCTTTTTTCACTTTCGGCGCTGTTTGGAGCAAAAAAGACAAACGTCCAGCTTTTGCTGCCACAGCAAAGGTGCCAGCGGGGAAAAGTGATGCTGCTTCTCACTGCCTCCTGGAACCCCTTCAAATGCCCCAGACAATTTGGCCCTCTCTGCTTTCCTGCGCACGCTATCCTCAAAAGCACCTTTTTTCACTTTCGGCGCTGTTTGGAGCAAAAAAGACAAACGTCCAGCTTTTGCTGCCACAGCAAAGGTGCCAGCGGGGAAAAGTGATGCTGCTTCTCACTGCCTCCTGGAACCCCTTCAAATGCCCCAGACAATTTGGCCCTCTCTGCTTTCCTGCGCACGCTATCCTCAAAAGCACCTTTTTTCACTTTCGGCGCTGTTTGGAGCAAAAAAGACAAACGTCCAGCTTTTGCTGCCACAGCAAAGGTGCCAGCGGGGAAAAGTGATGCTGCTTCTCACTGCCTCCTGGAACCCCTTCAAATGCCCCAGACAATTTGGCCCTCTCTGCTTTCCTGCGCACGCTATCCTCAAAAGCACCTTTTTTCACTTTCGGCGCTGTTTGGAGCAAAAAAGACAAACGTCCAGCTTTTGCTGCCACAGCAAAGGTGCCAGCGGGGAAAAGTGATGCTGCTTCTCACTGCCTCCTGGAACCCCTTCAAATGCCCCAGACAATTTGGCCCTCTCTGCTTTCCTGCGCACGCTATCCTCAAAAGCACCTTTTTTCACTTTCGGCGCTGTTTGGAGCAAAAAAGACAAACGTCCAGCTTTTGCTGCCACAGCAAAGGTGCCAGCGGGGAAAAGTGATGCTGCTTCTCACTGCCTCCTGGAACCCCTTCAAATGCCCCAGACAATTTGGCCCTCTCTGCTTTCCTGCGCACGTCTATCCTCAAAAGCACCTTTTTTCACTTTCGGCGCTGTTTGGAGCAAAAAAGACAAACGTCCAGCTTTTGCTGCCACAGCAAAGGTGCCAGCGGGGAAAAGTGATGCTGCTTCTCACTGCCTCCTGGAACCCCTTCAAATGCCCCAGACAATTTGGCCCTCTCTGCTTTCCTGCGCACGCTATCCTCAAAAGCACCTTTTTTCACTTTCGGCGCTGTTTGGAGCAAAAAAGACAAACGTCCAGCTTTTGCTGCCACAGCAAAGGTGCCAGCGGGGAAAAGTGATGCTGCTTCTCACTGCCTCCTGGAACCCCTTCAAATGCCCCAGACAATTTGGCCCTCTCTGCTTTCCTGCGCACGCTATCCTCAAAAGCACCTTTTTTCACTTTCGGCGCTGTTTGGAGCAAAAAAGACAAACGTCCAGCTTTTGCTGCCACAGCAAAGGTGCCAGCGGGGAAAAGTGATGCTGCTTCTCACTGCCTCCTGGAACCCCTTCAAATGCCCCAGACAATTTGGCCCTCTCTGCTTTCCTGCGCACGCTATCCTCAAAAGCACCTTTTTTCACTTTCGGCGCTGTTTGGAGCAAAAAAGACAAACGTCCAGCTTTTGCTGCCACAGCAAAGGTGCCAGCGGGGAAAAGTGATGCTGCTTCTCACTGCCTCCTGGAACCCCTTCAAATGCCCCAGACAATTTGGCCCTCTCTGCTTTCCTGCGCACGCTATCCTCAAAAGCACCTTTTTTCACTTTCGGCGCTGTTTGGAGCAAAAAAGACAAACGTCCAGCTTTTGCTGCCACAGCAAAGGTGCCAGCGGGGAAAAGTGATGCTGCTTCTCACTGCCTCCTGGAACCCCTTCAAATGCCCCAGACAATTTGGCCCTCTCTGCTTTCCTGCGCACGCTATCCTCAAAAGCACCTTTTTTCACTTTCGGCGCTGTTTGGAGCAAAAAAGACAAACGTCCAGCTTTTGCTGCCACAGCAAAGGTGCCAGCGGGGAAAAGTGATGCTGCTTCTCACTGCCTCCTGGAACCCCTTCAAATGCCCCAGACAATTTGGCCCTCTCTGCTTTCCTGCGCACGCTATCCTCAAAAGCACCTTTTTTCACTTTCGGCGCTGTTTGGAGCAAAAAAGACAAACGTCCAGCTTTTGCTGCCACAGCAAAGGTGCCAGCGGGGAAAAGTGATGCTGCTTCTCACTGCCTCCTGGAACCCCTTCAAATGCCCCAGACAATTTGGCCCTCTCTGCTTTCCTGCGCACGCTATCCTCAAAAGCACCTTTTTTCACTTTCGGCGCTGTTTGGAGCAAAAAAGACAAACGTCCAGCTTTTGCTGCCACAGCAAAGGTGCCAGCGGGGAAAAGTGATGCTGCTTCTCACTGCCTCCTGGAACCCCTTCAAATGCCCCAGACAATTTGGCCCTCTCTGCTTTCCTGCGCACGCTATCCTCAAAAGCACCTTTTTTCACTTTCGGCGCTGTTTGGAGCAAAAAAGACAAACGTCCAGCTTTTGCTGCCACAGCAAAGGTGCCAGCGGGGAAAAGTGATGCTGCTTCTCACTGCCTCCTGGAACCCCTTCAAATGCCCCAGACAATTTGGCCCTCTCTGCTTTCCTGCGCACGCTATCCTCAAAAGCACCTTTTTTCACTTTCGGCGCTGTTTGGAGCAAAAAAGACAAACGTCCAGCTTTTGCTGCCACAGCAAAGGTGCCAGCGGGGAAAAGTGATGCTGCTTCTCACTGCCTCCTGGAACCCCTTCAAATGCCCCAGACAATTTGGCCCTCTCTGCTTTCCTGCGCACGCTATCCTCAAAAGCACCTTTTTTCACTTTCGGCGCTGTTTGGAGCAAAAAAGACAAACGTCCAGCTTTTGCTGCCACAGCAAAGGTGCCAGCGGGGAAAAGTGATGCTGCTTCTCACTGCCTCCTGGAACCCCTTCAAATGCCCCAGACAATTTGGCCCTCTCTGCTTTCCTGCGCACGCTATCCTCAAAAGCACCTTTTTTCACTTTCGGCGCTGTTTGGAGCAAAAAAGACAAACGTCCAGCTTTTGCTGCCACAGCAAAGGTGCCAGCGGGGAAAAGTGATGCTGCTTCTCACTGCCTCCTGGAACCCCTTCAAATGCCCCAGACAATTTGGCCCTCTCTGCTTTCCTGCGCACGCTATCCTCAAAAGCACCTTTTTTCACTTTCGGCGCTGTTTGGAGCAAAAAAGACAAACGTCCAGCTTTTGCTGCCACAGCAAAGGTGCCAGCGGGGAAAAGTGATGCTGCTTCTCACTGCCTCCTGGAACCCCTTCAAATGCCCCAGACAATTTGGCCCTCTCTGCTTTCCTGCGCACGCTATCCTCAAAAGCACCTTTTTTCACTTTCGGCGCTGTTTGGAGCAAAAAAGACAAACGTCCAGCTTTTGCTGCCACAGCAAAGGTGCCAGCGGGGAAAAGTGATGCTGCTTCTCACTGCCTCCTGGAACCCCTTCAAATGCCCCAGACAATTTGGCCCTCTCTGCTTTCCTGCGCAGTCTATCCTCAAAAGCACCTTTTTTCACTTTCGGCGCTGTTTGGAGCAAAAAAGACAAACGTCCAGCTTTTGCTGCCACAGCAAAGGTGCCAGCGGGGAAAAGTGATGCTGCTTCTCACTGCCTCCTGGAACCCCTTCAAATGCCCCAGACAATTTGGCCCTCTCTGCTTTCCTGCGCACGCTATCCTCAAAAGCACCTTTTTTCACTTTCGGCGCTGTTTGGAGCAAAAAAGACAAACGTCCAGCTTTTGCTGCCACAGCAAAGGTGCCAGCGGGGAAAAGTGATGCTGCTTCTCACTGCCTCCTGGAACCCCTTCAAATGCCCCAGACAATTTGGCCCTCTCTGCTTTCCTGCGCACGCTATCCTCAAAAGCACCTTTTTTCACTTTCGGCGCTGTTTGGAGCAAAAAAGACAAACGTCCAGCTTTTGCTGCCACAGCAAAGGTGCCAGCGGGGAAAAGTGATGCTGCTTCTCACTGCCTCCTGGAACCCCTTCAAATGCCCCAGACAATTTGGCCCTCTCTGCTTTCCTGCGCACGCTATCCTCAAAAGCACCTTTTTTCACTTTCGGCGCTGTTTGGAGCAAAAAAGACAAACGTCCAGCTTTTGCTGCCACAGCAAAGGTGCCAGCGGGGAAAAGTGATGCTGCTTCTCACTGCCTCCTGGAACCCCTTCAAATGCCCCAGACAATTTGGCCCTCTCTGCTTTCCTGCGCACGCTATCCTCAAAAGCACCTTTTTTCACTTTCGGCGCTGTTTGGAGCAAAAAAGACAAACGTCCAGCTTTTGCTGCCACAGCAAAGGTGCCAGCGGGGAAAAGTGATGCTGCTTCTCACTGCCTCCTGGAACCCCTTCAAATGCCCCAGACAATTTGGCCCTCTCTGCTTTCCTGCGCACGCTATCCTCAAAAGCACCTTTTTTCACTTTCGGCGCTGTTTGGAGCAAAAAAGACAAACGTCCAGCTTTTGCTGCCACAGCAAAGGTGCCAGCGGGGAAAAGTGATGCTGCTTCTCACTGCCTCCTGGAACCCCTTCAAATGCCCCAGACAATTTGGCCCTCTCTGCTTTCCTGCGCACGCTATCCTCAAAAGCACCTTTTTTCACTTTCGGCGCTGTTTGGAGCAAAAAAGACAAACGTCCAGCTTTTGCTGCCACAGCAAAGGTGCCAGCGGGGAAAAGTGATGCTGCTTCTCACTGCCTCCTGGAACCCCTTCAAATGCCCCAGACAATTTGGCCCTCTCTGCTTTCCTGCGCACGCTATCCTCAAAAGCACCTTTTTTCACTTTCGGCGCTGTTTGGAGCAAAAAAGACAAACGTCCAGCTTTTGCTGCCACAGCAAAGGTGCCAGCGGGGAAAAGTGATGCTGCTTCTCACTGCCTCCTGGAACCCCTTCAAATGCCCCAGACAATTTGG
Organism: Vanellus vanellus; assembly: GCF_965231255.1. Classification (NCBI taxonomy): domain Eukaryota; kingdom Metazoa; phylum Chordata; class Aves; order Charadriiformes; family Charadriidae; genus Vanellus; species Vanellus vanellus. The sequence goes on from NW_028127576.1 coordinate 109,445, forward strand.
CCCTCTCTGCTTTCCTGCGCACGCTATCCTCAAAAGCACCTTTTTTCACTTTCGGCGCTGTTTGGAGCAAAAAAGACAAACGTCCAGCTTTTGCTGCCACAGCAAAGGTGCCAGCGGGGAAAAGTGATGCTGCTTCTCACTGCCTCCTGGAACCCCTTCAAATGCCCCAGACAATTTGGCCCTCTCTGCTTTCCTGCGCAGTCTATCCTCAAAAGCACCTTTTTTCACTTTCGGCGCTGTTTGGAGCAAAAAAGACAAACGTCCAGCTTTTGCTGCCACAGCAAAGGTGCCAGCGGGGAAAAGTGATGCTGCTTCTCACTGCCTCCTGGAACCCCTTCAAATGCCCCAGACAATTTGGCCCTCTCTGCTTTCCTGCGCACGCTATCCTCAAAAGCACCTTTTTTCACTTTCGGCGCTGTTTGGAGCAAAAAAGACAAACGTCCAGCTTTTGCTGCCACAGCAAAGGTGCCAGCGGGGAAAAGTGATGCTGCTTCTCACTGCCTCCTGGAACCCCTTCAAATGCCCCAGACAATTTGGCCCTCTCTGCTTTCCTGCGCACGCTATCCTCAAAAGCACCTTTTTTCACTTTCGGCGCTGTTTGGAGCAAAAAAGACAAACGTCCAGCTTTTGCTGCCACAGCAAAGGTGCCAGCGGGGAAAAGTGATGCTGCTTCTCACTGCCTCCTGGAACCCCTTCAAATGCCCCAGACAATTTGGCCCTCTCTGCTTTCCTGCGCACGCTATCCTCAAAAGCACCTTTTTTCACTTTCGGCGCTGTTTGGAGCAAAAAAGACAAACGTCCAGCTTTTGCTGCCACAGCAAAGGTGCCAGCGGGGAAAAGTGATGCTGCTTCTCACTGCCTCCTGGAACCCCTTCAAATGCCCCAGACAATTTGGCCCTCTCTGCTTTCCTGCGCACGCTATCCTCAAAAGCACCTTTTTTCACTTTCGGCGCTGTTTGGAGCAAAAAAGACAAACGTCCAGCTTTTGCTGCCACAGCAAAGGTGCCAGCGGGGAAAAGTGATGCTGCTTCTCACTGCCTCCTGGAACCCCTTCAAATGCCCCAGACAATTTGGCCCTCTCTGCTTTCCTGCGCACGCTATCCTCAAAAGCACCTTTTTTCACTTTCGGCGCTGTTTGGAGCAAAAAAGACAAACGTCCAGCTTTTGCTGCCACAGCAAAGGTGCCAGCGGGGAAAAGTGATGCTGCTTCTCACTGCCTCCTGGAACCCCTTCAAATGCCCCAGACAATTTGGCCCTCTCTGCTTTCCTGCGCACGCTATCCTCAAAAGCACCTTTTTTCACTTTCGGCGCTGTTTGGAGCAAAAAAGACAAACGTCCAGCTTTTGCTGCCACAGCAAAGGTGCCAGCGGGGAAAAGTGATGCTGCTTCTCACTGCCTCCTGGAACCCCTTCAAATGCCCCAGACAATTTGGCCCTCTCTGCTTTCCTGCGCACGCTATCCTCAAAAGCACCTTTTTTCACTTTCGGCGCTGTTTGGAGCAAAAAAGACAAACGTCCAGCTTTTGCTGCCACAGCAAAGGTGCCAGCGGGGAAAAGTGATGCTGCTTCTCACTGCCTCCTGGAACCCCTTCAAATGCCCCAGACAATTTGGCCCTCTCTGCTTTCCTGCGCACGCTATCCTCAAAAGCACCTTTTTTCACTTTCGGCGCTGTTTGGAGCAAAAAAGACAAACGTCCAGCTTTTGCTGCCACAGCAAAGGTGCCAGCGGGGAAAAGTGATGCTGCTTCTCACTGCCTCCTGGAACCCCTTCAAATGCCCCAGACAATTTGGCCCTCTCTGCTTTCCTGCGCACGTCTATCCTCAAAAGCACCTTTTTTCACTTTCGGCGCTGTTTGGAGCAAAAAAGACAAACGTCCAGCTTTTGCTGCCACAGCAAAGGTGCCAGCGGGGAAAAGTGATGCTGCTTCTCACTGCCTCCTGGAACCCCTTCAAATGCCCCAGACAATTTGGCCCTCTCTGCTTTCCTGCGCACGCTATCCTCAAAAGCACCTTTTTTCACTTTCGGCGCTGTTTGGAGCAAAAAAGACAAACGTCCAGCTTTTGCTGCCACAGCAAAGGTGCCAGCGGGGAAAAGTGATGCTGCTTCTCACTGCCTCCTGGAACCCCTTCAAATGCCCCAGACAATTTGGCCCTCTCTGCTTTCCTGCGCACGCTATCCTCAAAAGCACCTTTTTTCACTTTCGGCGCTGTTTGGAGCAAAAAAGACAAACGTCCAGCTTTTGCTGCCACAGCAAAGGTGCCAGCGGGGAAAAGTGATGCTGCTTCTCACTGCCTCCTGGAACCCCTTCAAATGCCCCAGACAATTTGGCCCTCTCTGCTTTCCTGCGCACGCTATCCTCAAAAGCACCTTTTTTCACTTTCGGCGCTGTTTGGAGCAAAAAAGACAAACGTCCAGCTTTTGCTGCCACAGCAAAGGTGCCAGCGGGGAAAAGTGATGCTGCTTCTCACTGCCTCCTGGAACCCCTTCAAATGCCCCAGACAATTTGGCCCTCTCTGCTTTCCTGCGCACGCTATCCTCAAAAGCACCTTTTTTCACTTTCGGCGCTGTTTGGAGCAAAAAAGACAAACGTCCAGCTTTTGCTGCCACAGCAAAGGTGCCAGCGGGGAAAAGTGATGCTGCTTCTCACTGCCTCCTGGAACCCCTTCAAATGCCCCAGACAATTTGGCCCTCTCTGCTTTCCTGCGCACGCTATCCTCAAAAGCACCTTTTTTCACTTTCGGCGCTGTTTGGAGCAAAAAAGACAAACGTCCAGCTTTTGCTGCCACAGCAAAGGTGCCAGCGGGGAAAAGTGATGCTGCTTCTCACTGCCTCCTGGAACCCCTTCAAATGCCCCAGACAATTTGGCCCTCTCTGCTTTCCTGCGCACGCTATCCTCAAAAGCACCTTTTTTCACTTTCGGCGCTGTTTGGAGCAAAAAAGACAAACGTCCAGCTTTTGCTGCCACAGCAAAGGTGCCAGCGGGGAAAAGTGATGCTGCTTCTCACTGCCTCCTGGAACCCCTTCAAATGCCCCAGACAATTTGGCCCTCTCTGCTTTCCTGCGCACGCTATCCTCAAAAGCACCTTTTTTCACTTTCGGCGCTGTTTGGAGCAAAAAAGACAAACGTCCAGCTTTTGCTGCCACAGCAAAGGTGCCAGCGGGGAAAAGTGATGCTGCTTCTCACTGCCTCCTGGAACCCCTTCAAATGCCCCAGACAATTTGGCCCTCTCTGCTTTCCTGCGCACGCTATCCTCAAAAGCACCTTTTTTCACTTTCGGCGCTGTTTGGAGCAAAAAAGACAAACGTCCAGCTTTTGCTGCCACAGCAAAGGTGCCAGCGGGGAAAAGTGATGCTGCTTCTCACTGCCTCCTGGAACCCCTTCAAATGCCCCAGACAATTTGGCCCTCTCTGCTTTCCTGCGCACGCTATCCTCAAAAGCACCTTTTTTCACTTTCGGCGCTGTTTGGAGCAAAAAAGACAAACGTCCAGCTTTTGCTGCCACAGCAAAGGTGCCAGCGGGGAAAAGTGATGCTGCTTCTCACTGCCTCCTGGAACCCCTTCAAATGCCCCAGACAATTTGGCCCTCTCTGCTTTCCTGCGCACGCTATCCTCAAAAGCACCTTTTTTCACTTTCGGCGCTGTTTGGAGCAAAAAAGACAAACGTCCAGCTTTTGCTGCCACAGCAAAGGTGCCAGCGGGGAAAAGTGATGCTGCTTCTCACTGCCTCCTGGAACCCCTTCAAATGCCCCAGACAATTTGGCCCTCTCTGCTTTCCTGCGCACGCTATCCTCAAAAGCACCTTTTTTCACTTTCGGCGCTGTTTGGAGCAAAAAAGACAAACGTCCAGCTTTTGCTGCCACAGCAAAGGTGCCAGCGGGGAAAAGTGATGCTGCTTCTCACTGCCTCCTGGAACCCCTTCAAATGCCCCAGACAATTTGGCCCTCTCTGCTTTCCTGCGCACGCTATCCTCAAAAGCACCTTTTTTCACTTTCGGCGCTGTTTGGAGCAAAAAAGACAAACGTCCAGCTTTTGCTGCCACAGCAAAGGTGCCAGCGGGGAAAAGTGATGCTGCTTCTCACTGCCTCCTGGAACCCCTTCAAATGCCCCAGACAATTTGGCCCTCTCTGCTTTCCTGCGCACGCTATCCTCAAAAGCACCTTTTTTCACTTTCGGCGCTGTTTGGAGCAAAAAAGACAAACGTCCAGCTTTTGCTGCCACAGCAAAGGTGCCAGCGGGGAAAAGTGATGCTGCTTCTCACTGCCTCCTGGAACCCCTTCAAATGCCCCAGACAATTTGGCCCTCTCTGCTTTCCTGCGCACGCTATCCTCAAAAGCACCTTTTTTCACTTTCGGCGCTGTTTGGAGCAAAAAAGACAAACGTCCAGCTTTTGCTGCCACAGCAAAGGTGCCAGCGGGGAAAAGTGATGCTGCTTCTCACTGCCTCCTGGAACCCCTTCAAATGCCCCAGACAATTTGGCCCTCTCTGCTTTCCTGCGCAGTCTATCCTCAAAAGCACCTTTTTTCACTTTCGGCGCTGTTTGGAGCAAAAAAGACAAACGTCCAGCTTTTGCTGCCACAGCAAAGGTGCCAGCGGGGAAAAGTGATGCTGCTTCTCACTGCCTCCTGGAACCCCTTCAAATGCCCCAGACAATTTGGCCCTCTCTGCTTTCCTGCGCACGCTATCCTCAAAAGCACCTTTTTTCACTTTCGGCGCTGTTTGGAGCAAAAAAGACAAACGTCCAGCTTTTGCTGCCACAGCAAAGGTGCCAGCGGGGAAAAGTGATGCTGCTTCTCACTGCCTCCTGGAACCCCTTCAAATGCCCCAGACAATTTGGCCCTCTCTGCTTTCCTGCGCACGCTATCCTCAAAAGCACCTTTTTTCACTTTCGGCGCTGTTTGGAGCAAAAAAGACAAACGTCCAGCTTTTGCTGCCACAGCAAAGGTGCCAGCGGGGAAAAGTGATGCTGCTTCTTCACTGCCTCCTGGAACCCCTTCAAATGCCCCAGACAATTTGGCCCTCTCTGCTTTCCTGCGCACGCTATCCTCAAAAGCACCTTTTTTCACTTTCGGCGCTGTTTGGAGCAAAAAAGACAAACGTCCAGCTTTTGCTGCCACAGCAAAGGTGCCAGCGGGGAAAAGTGATGCTGCTTCTCACTGCCTCCTGGAACCCCTTCAAATGCCCCAGACAATTTGGCCCTCTCTGCTTTCCTGCGCACGCTATCCTCAAAAGCACCTTTTTTCACTTTCGGCGCTGTTTGGAGCAAAAAAGACAAACGTCCAGCTTTTGCTGCCACAGCAAAGGTGCCAGCGGGGAAAAGTGATGCTGCTTCTCACTGCCTCCTGGAACCCCTTCAAATGCCCCAGACAATTTGGCCCTCTCTGCTTTCCTGCGCACGCTATCCTCAAAAGCACCTTTTTTCACTTTCGGCGCTGTTTGGAGCAAAAAAGACAAACGTCCAGCTTTTGCTGCCACAGCAAAGGTGCCAGCGGGGAAAAGTGATGCTGCTTCTCACTGCCTCCTGGAACCCCTTCAAATGCCCCAGACAATTTGGCCCTCTCTGCTTTCCTGCGCACGCTATCCTCAAAAGCACCTTTTTTCACTTTCGGCGCTGTTTGGAGCAAAAAAGACAAACGTCCAGCTTTTGCTGCCACAGCAAAGGTGCCAGCGGGGAAAAGTGATGCTGCTTCTCACTGCCTCCTGGAACCCCTTCAAATGCCCCAGACAATTTGGCCCTCTCTGCTTTCCTGCGCACGCTATCCTCAAAAGCACCTTTTTTCACTTTCGGCGCTGTTTGGAGCAAAAAAGACAAACGTCCAGCTTTTGCTGCCACAGCAAAGGTGCCAGCGGGGAAAAGTGATGCTGCTTCTCACTGCCTCCTGGAACCCCTTCAAATGCCCCAGACAATTTGGCCCTCTCTGCTTTCCTGCGCACGCTATCCTCAAAAGCACCTTTTTTCACTTTCGGCGCTGTTTGGAGCAAAAAAGACAAACGTCCAGCTTTTGCTGCCACAGCAAAGGTGCCAGCGGGGAAAAGTGATGCTGCTTCTCACTGCCTCCTGGAACCCCTTCAAATGCCCCAGACAATTTGGCCCTCTCTGCTTTCCTGCGCACGCTATCCTCAAAAGCACCTTTTTTCACTTTCGGCGCTGTTTGGAGCAAAAAAGACAAACGTCCAGCTTTTGCTGCCACAGCAAAGGTGCCAGCGGGGAAAAGTGATGCTGCTTCTCACTGCCTCCTGGAACCCCTTCAAATGCCCCAGACAATTTGGCCCTCTCTGCTTTCCTGCGCACGCTATCCTCAAAAGCACCTTTTTTCACTTTCGGCGCTGTTTGGAGCAAAAAAGACAAACGTCCAGCTTTTGCTGCCACAGCAAAGGTGCCAGCGGGGAAAAGTGATGCTGCTTCTCACTGCCTCCTGGAACCCCTTCAAATGCCCCAGACAATTTGGCCCTCTCTGCTTTCCTGCGCACGCTATCCTCAAAAGCACCTTTTTTCACTTTCGGCGCTGTTTGGAGCAAAAAAGACAAACGTCCAGCTTTTGCTGCCACAGCAAAGGTGCCAGCGGGGAAAAGTGATGCTGCTTCTCACTGCCTCCTGGAACCCCTTCAAATGCCCCAGACAATTTGGCCCTCTCTGCTTTCCTGCGCACGCTATCCTCAAAAGCACCTTTTTTCACTTTCGGCGCTGTTTGGAGCAAAAAAGACAAACGTCCAGCTTTTGCTGCCACAGCAAAGGTGCCAGCGGGGAAAAGTGATGCTGCTTCTCACTGCCTCCTGGAACCCCTTCAAATGCCCCAGACAATTTGGCCCTCTCTGCTTTCCTGCGCACGCTATCCTCAAAAGCACCTTTTTTCACTTTCGGCGCTGTTTGGAGCAAAAAAGACAAACGTCCAGCTTTTGCTGCCACAGCAAAGGTGCCAGCGGGGAAAAGTGATGCTGCTTCTCACTGCCTCCTGGAACCCCTTCAAATGCCCCAGACAATTTGGCCCTCTCTGCTTTCCTGCGCACTCTATCCTCAAAAGCACCTTTTTTCACTTTCGGCGCTGTTTGGAGCAAAAAAGACAAACGTCCAGCTTTTGCTGCCACAGCAAAGGTGCCAGCGGGGAAAAGTGATGCTGCTTCTCACTGCCTCCTGGAACCCCTTCAAATGCCCCAGACAATTTGGCCCTCTCTGCTTTCCTGCGCACGCTATCCTCAAAAGCACCTTTTTTCACTTTCGGCGCTGTTTGGAGCAAAAAAGACAAACGTCCAGCTTTTGCTGCCACAGCAAAGGTGCCAGCGGGGAAAAGTGATGCTGCTTCTCACTGCCTCCTGGAACCCCTTCAAATGCCCCAGACAATTTGGCCCTCTCTGCTTTCCTGCGCACGCTATCCTCAAAAGCACCTTTTTTCACTTTCGGCGCTGTTTGGAGCAAAAAAGACAAACGTCCAGCTTTTGCTGCCACAGCAAAGGTGCCAGCGGGGAAAAGTGATGCTGCTTCTCACTGCCTCCTGGAACCCCTTCAAATGCCCCAGACAATTTGGCCCTCTCTGCTTTCCTGCGCACGCTATCCTCAAAAGCACCTTTTTTCACTTTCGGCGCTGTTTGGAGCAAAAAAGACAAACGTCCAGCTTTTGCTGCCACAGCAAAGGTGCCAGCGGGGAAAAGTGATGCTGCTTCTCACTGCCTCCTGGAACCCCTTCAAATGCCCCAGACAATTTGGCCCTCTCTGCTTTCCTGCGCACGCTATCCTCAAAAGCACCTTTTTTCACTTTCGGCGCTGTTTGGAGCAAAAAAGACAAACGTCCAGCTTTTGCTGCCACAGCAAAGGTGCCAGCGGGGAAAAGTGATGCTGCTTCTACTGCCTCCTGGAACCCCTTCAAATGCCCCAGACAATTTGGCCCTCTCTGCTTTCCTGCGCACGCTATCCTCAAAAGCACCTTTTTTCACTTTCGGCGCTGTTTGGAGCAAAAAAGACAAACGTCCAGCTTTTGCTGCCACAGCAAAGGTGCCAGCGGGGAAAAGTGATGCTGCTTCTCACTGCCTCCTGGAACCCCTTCAAATGCCCCAGACAATTTGGCCCTCTCTGCTTTCCTGCGCACGCTATCCTCAAAAGCACCTTTTTTCACTTTCGGCGCTGTTTGGAGCAAAAAAGACAAACGTCCAGCTTTTGCTGCCACAGCAAAGGTGCCAGCGGGGAAAAGTGATGCTGCTTCTCACTGCCTCCTGGAACCCCTTCAAATGCCCCAGACAATTTGGCCCTCTCTGCTTTCCTGCGCACGCTATCCTCAAAAGCACCTTTTTTCACTTTCGGCGCTGTTTGGAGCAAAAAAGACAAACGTCCAGCTTTTGCTGCCACAGCAAAGGTGCCAGCGGGGAAAAGTGATGCTGCTTCTCACTGCCTCCTGGAACCCCTTCAAATGCCCCAGACAATTTGGCCCTCTCTGCTTTCCTGCGCACGCTATCCTCAAAAGCACCTTTTTTCACTTTCGGCGCTGTTTGGAGCAAAAAAGACAAACGTCCAGCTTTTGCTGCCACAGCAAAGGTGCCAGCGGGGAAAAGTGATGCTGCTTCTCACTGCCTCCTGGAACCCCTTCAAATGCCCCAGACAATTTGGCCCTCTCTGCTTTCCTGCGCACGTCTATCCTCAAAAGCACCTTTTTTCACTTTCGGCGCTGTTTGGAGCAAAAAAGACAAACGTCCAGCTTTTGCTGCCACAGCAAAGGTGCCAGCGGGGAAAAGTGATGCTGCTTCTCACTGCCTCCTGGAACCCCTTCAAATGCCCCAGACAATTTGGCCCTCTCTGCTTTCCTGCGCACGCTATCCTCAAAAGCACCTTTTTTCACTTTCGGCGCTGTTTGGAGCAAAAAAGACAAACGTCCAGCTTTTGCTGCCACAGCAAAGGTGCCAGCGGGGAAAAGTGATGCTGCTTCTCACTGCCTCCTGGAACCCCTTCAAATGCCCCAGACAATTTGGCCCTCTCTGCTTTCCTGCGCACGCTATCCTCAAAAGCACCTTTTTTCACTTTCGGCGCTGTTTGGAGCAAAAAAGACAAACGTCCAGCTTTTGCTGCCACAGCAAAGGTGCCAGCGGGGAAAAGTGATGCTGCTTCTCACTGCCTCCTGGAACCCCTTCAAATGCCCCAGACAATTTGGCCCTCTCTGCTTTCCTGCGCACGCTATCCTCAAAAGCACCTTTTTTCACTTTCGGCGCTGTTTGGAGCAAAAAAGACAAACGTCCAGCTTTTGCTGCCACAGCAAAGGTGCCAGCGGGGAAAAGTGATGCTGCTTCTCACTGCCTCCTGGAACCCCTTCAAATGCCCCAGACAATTTGGCCCTCTCTGCTTTCCTGCGCACTCTATCCTCAAAAGCACCTTTTTTCACTTTCGGCGCTGTTTGGAGCAAAAAAGACAAACGTCCAGCTTTTGCTGCCACAGCAAAGGTGCCAGCGGGGAAAAGTGATGCTGCTTCTCACTGCCTCCTGGAACCCCTTCAAATGCCCCAGACAATTTGGCCCTCTCTGCTTTCCTGCGAAGTCTATCCTCAAAAGCACCTTTTTTCACTTTCGGCGCTGTTTGGAGCAAAAAAGACAAACGTCCAGCTTTTGCTGCCACAGCAAAGGTGCCAGCGGGGAAAAGTGATGCTGCTTCTCACTGCCTCCTGGAACCCCTTCAAATGCCCCAGACAATTTGGCCCTCTCTGCTTTCCTGCGCACGCTATCCTCAAAAGCACCTTTTTTCACTTTCGGCGCTGTTTGGAGCAAAAAAGACAAACGTCCAGCTTTTGCTGCCACAGCAAAGGTGCCAGCGGGGAAAAGTGATGCTGCTTCTCACTGCCTCCTGGAACCCCTTCAAATGCCCCAGACAATTTGGCCCTCTCTGCTTTCCTGCGCACGCTATCCTCAAAAGCACCTTTTTTCACTTTCGGCGCTGTTTGGAGCAAAAAAGACAAACGTCCAGCTTTTGCTGCCACAGCAAAGGTGCCAGCGGGGAAAAGTGATGCTGCTTCTCACTGCCTCCTGGAACCCCTTCAAATGCCCCAGACAATTTGGCCCTCTCTGCTTTCCTGAAAAGTCTATCCTCAAAAGCACCTTTTTTCACTTTCGGCGCTGTTTGGAGCAAAAAAGACAAACGTCCAGCTTTTGCTGCCACAGCAAAGGTGCCAGCGGGGAAAAGTGATGCTGCTTCTCACTGCCTCCTGGAACCCCTTCAAATGCCCCAGACAATTTGGCCCTCTCTGCTTTCCTGAAAAGTCTGTCCTCAAAAGCACCTTTTTTCACTTTCGGCGCTGTTTGGAGCAAAAAAGACAAACGTCCAGCTTTTGCTGCCACAGCAAAGGTGCCAGCGGGGAAAAGCGATGCTGGTCCTCACTGCCTCCTGGAACCCCTTCAAATGCCCCAGACAATTTGGCCCTCTCTGCTTTCCTGAAAAGTCTATCCTCAAAAGCACCTTTTTTCACTTTCGGCGCTGTTTGGAGCAAAAAAGACAAACGTCCAGCTTTTGCTGCCACAGCAAAGGTGCCAGCGGGGAAAAGTGATGCTGGTCCTCACTGCCTCCTGGAAACCCCTTCAAATGCCCCAGACAATTTGGCCCTCTCTGCTTTCCTGAAAAGTCTGTCCTCAAAAGCACCTTTTTTCACTTTCGGCGCTGTTTGGAGCAAAAAAGACAAACGTCCAGCTTTTGCTGCCACAGCAAAGGTGCCAGCGGGGAAAAGTGATGCTGCTTCTCACTGCCTCCTGGAACCCCTTCAAATGCCCCAGACAATTTGGCCCTCTCTGCTTTCCTGCGCACTCTATCCTCAAAAGCACCTTTTTTCACTTTCGGCGCTGTTTGGAGCAAAAAAGACAAACGTCCAGCTTTTGCTGCCACAGCAAAGGTGCCAGCGGGGAAAAGTGATGCTGCTTCTCACTGCCTCCTGGAACCCCTTCAAATGCCCCAGACAATTTGGCCCTCTCTGCTTTCCTGCGCACTCTATCCTCAAAAGCACCTTTTTTCACTTTCGGCGCTGTTTGGAGCAAAAAAGACAAACGTCCAGCTTTTGCTGCCACAGCAAAGGTGCCAGCGGGGAAAAGTGATGCTGCTTCTCACTGCCTCCTGGAACCCCTTCAAATGCCCCAGACAATTTGGCCCTCTCTGCTTTCCTGCGCACGCTATCCTCAAAAGCACCTTTTTTCACTTTCGGCGCTGTTTGGAGCAAAAAAGACAAACGTCCAGCTTTTGCTGCCACAGCAAAGGTGCCAGCGGGGAAAAGTGATGTTGCTTCTCACTGCCTCCTGGAACCCCTTCAAATGCCCCAGACAATTTGGCCCTCTCTGCTTTCCTGAAAAGTCTATCCTCAAAAGCACCTTTTTTCACTTTCGGCGCTGTTTGGAGCAAAAAAGACAAACGTCCAGCTTTTGCTGCCACAGCAAAGGTGCCAGCGGGGAAAAGTGATGCTGCTTCTCACTGCCTCCTGGAACCCCTTCAAATGCCCCAGACAATTTGGCCCTCTCTGCTTTCCTGCGCACTCTATCCTCAAAAGCACCTTTTTTCACTTTCGGCGCTGTTTGGAGCAAAAAAGACAAACGTCCAGCTTTTGCTGCCACAGCAAAGGTGCCAGCGGGGAAAAGTGATGCTGCTTCTCACTGCCTCCTGGAACCCCTTCAAATGCCCCAGACAATTTGGCCCTCTCTGCTTTCCTGAAAAGTCTATCCTCAAAAGCACCTTTTTTCACTTTCGGCGCTGTTTGGAGCAAATAAGACAAACGTCCAGCTTTTGCTGCCACAGCAAAGGTGCCAGCGGGGAAAAGTGATGCTGCTTCTCACTGCCTCCTGGAACCCCTTCAAATGCCCCAGACAATTTGGCCCTCTCTGCTTTCCTGAAAAGTCTGTCCTCAAAAGCACCTTTTTTCACTTTCGGCGCTGTTTGGAGCAAAAAAGACAAACGTCCAGCTTTTGCTGCCACAGCAAAGGTGCCAGCGGGGAAAAGCGATGCTGGTCCTCACTGCCTCCTGGAACCCCTTCAAATGCCCCAGACAATTTGGCCCTCTCTGCTTTCCTGAAAAGTCTATCCTCAAAAGCACCTTTTTTCACTTTCGGCGCTGTTTGGAGCAAAAAAGACAAACGTCCAGCTTTTTGCTGCCACAGCAAAGGTGCCAGCGGGGAAAAGTGATGCTGGTCCTCACTGCCTCCTGGAACCCCTTCAAATGCCCCAGACAATTTGGCCCTCTCTGCTTTCCTGAAAAGTCTGTCCTCAAAAGCACCTTTTTTCACTTTCGGCGCTGTTTGGAGCAAAAAAGACAAACGTCCAGCTTTTGCTGCCACAGCAAAGGTGCCAGCGGGGAAAAGTGATGCTGCTTCTCACTGCCTCCTGGAACCCCTTCAAATGCCCCAGACAATTTGGCCCTCTCTGCTTTCCTGCGCACTCTATCCTCAAAAGCACCTTTTTTCACTTTCGGCGCTGTTTGGAGCAAAAAAGACAAACGTCCAGCTTTTGCTGCCACAGCAAAGGTGCCAGCGGGGAAAAGTGATGCTGCTTCTCACTGCCTCCTGGAACCCCTTCAAATGCCCCAGACAATTTGGCCCTCTCTGCTTTCCTGCGCACTCTATCCTCAAAAGCACCTTTTTTCACTTTCGGCGCTGTTTGGAGCAAAAAAGACAAACGTCCAGCTTTTGCTGCCACAGCAAAGGTGCCAGCGGGGAAAAGTGATGCTGCTTCTCACTGCCTCCTGGAACCCCTTCAAATGCCCCAGACAATTTGGCCCTCTCTGCTTTCCTGCGCACGCTATCCTCAAAAGCACCTTTTTTCACTTTCGGCGCTGTTTGGAGCAAAAAAGACAAACGTCCAGCTTTTGCTGCCACAGCAAAGGTGCCAGCGGGGAAAAGTGATGTTGCTTCTCACTGCCTCCTGGAACCCCTTCAAATGCCCCAGACAATTTGGCCCTCTCTGCTTTCCTGCGCACTCTATCCTCAAAAGCACCTTTTTTCACTTTCGGCGCTGTTTGGAGCAAAAAAGACAAACGTCCAGCTTTTGCTGCCACAGCAAAGGTGCCAGCGGGGAAAAGTGATGCTGCTTCTCACTGCCTCCTGGAACCCCTTCAAATGCCCCAGACAATTTGGCCCTCTCTGCTTTCCTGCGCACTCTATCCTCAAAAGCACCTTTTTTCACTTTCGGCGCTGTTTGGAGCAAAAAAGACAAACGTCCAGCTTTTGCTGCCACAGCAAAGGTGCCAGCGGGGAAAAGTGATGCTGCTTCTCACTGCCTCCTGGAACCCCTTCAAATGCCCCAGACAATTTGGCCCTCTCTGCTTTCCTGAAAAGTCTATCCTCAAAAGCACCTTTTTTCACTTTCGGCGCTGTTTGGAGCAAATAAGACAAACGTCCAGCTTTTGCTGCCACAGCAAAGGTGCCAGCGGGGAAAAGTGATGCTGCTTCTCACTGCCTCCTGGAACCCCTTCAAATGCCCCAGACAATTTGGCCCTCTCTGCTTTCCTGAAAAGTCTGTCCTCAAAAGCACCTTTTTTCACTTTCTGCGCTGTTTGGAGCAAAAAAGACAAACGTCCAGCTTTTGCTGCCACAGCAAAGGTGCCAGCGGGGAAAAGTGATGCTGCTTCTCACTGCCTCCTGGAACCCCTTCAAATGCCCCAGACAATTTGGCCCTATCTGCTTTCCTGAAAAGTCTATCCTCAAAAGCACCTTTTTTCACTTTCGGCGCTATTTGGAGCAAAAAAGACAAACGTCCAGCTTTTGCTGCCACAGCAAAGGTGCCAGCGGGGAAAAGTGATGCTGCTTCTCACTGCCTCCTGGAACCCCTTCAAATGCCCCAGACAATTTGGCCCTCTCTGCTTTCCTGCGCACGCTATCCTCAAAAGCACCTTTTTTCACTTTCGGCGCAGTTTGGAGCAAAAAACACAAACGTCCAGCTTTTGCTGCCACAGCAAAGGTGCCAGCGGGGAAAAGTGATGCTGCTTCTCACTGCCTCCTGGAACCCCTTCAAATGCCCCAGACAATTTGGCCCTCTCTGCTTTCCTGCGCACGCTATCCTCAAAAGCACCTTTTTTCACTTTCGGCGCTGTTTGGAGCAAAAAAGACAAACGTCCAGCTTTTGCTGCCACAGCAAAGGTGCCAGCGGGGAAAAGTGATGCTGCTTCTCACTGCCTCCTGGAACCCCTTCAAATGCCCCAGACAATTTGGCCCTCTCTGCTTTCCTGAAAAGTCTATCCTCAAAAGCACCTTTTTTCACTTTCGGCGCTGTTTGGAGCAAAAAAGACAAACGTCCAGCTTTTGCTGCCACAGCAAAGGTGCCAGCGGGGAAAAGTGATGCTGCTTCTCACTGCCTCCTGGAACCCCTTCAAATGCCCCAGACAATTTGGCCCTCTCTGCTTTCCTGAAAAGTCTGTCCTCAAAAGCACCTTTTTTCACTTTCGGCGCTGTTTGGAGCAAAAAAGACAAACGTCCAGCTTTTGCTGCCACAGCAAAGGTGCCAGCGGGGAAAAGCGATGCTGGTCCTCACTGCCTCCTGGAACCCCTTCAAATGCCCCAGACAATTTGGCCCTCTCTGCTTTCCTGAAAAGTCTATCCTCAAAGCACCTTTTTTTCACTTTCGGCGCTGTTTGGAGCAAAAAAGACAAACGTCCAGCTTTTGCTGCCACAGCAAAGGTGCCAGCGGGGAAAAGTGATGCTGGTCCTCACTGCCTCCTGGAACCCCTTCAAATGCCCCAGACAATTTGGCCCTCTCTGCTTTCCTGAAAAGTCTGTCCTCAAAAGCACCTTTTTTCACTTTCGGCGCTGTTTGGAGCAAAAAAGACAAACGTCCAGCTTTTGCTGCCACAGCAAAGGTGCCAGCGGGGAAAAGTGATGCTGCTTCTCACTGCCTCCTGGAACCCCTTCAAATGCCCCAGACAATTTGGCCCTCTCTGCTTTCCTGCGCACTCTATCCTCAAAAGCACCTTTTTTCACTTTCGGCGCTGTTTGGAGCAAAAAAGACAAACGTCCAGCTTTTGCTGCCACAGCAAAGGTGCCAGCGGGGAAAAGTGATGCTGCTTCTCACTGCCTCCTGGAACCCCTTCAAATGCCCCAGACAATTTGGCCCTCTCTGCTTTCCTGCGCACTCTATCCTCAAAAGCACCTTTTTTCACTTTCGGCGCTGTTTGGAGCAAAAAAGACAAACGTCCAGCTTTTGCTGCCACAGCAAAGGTGCCAGCGGGGAAAAGTGATGCTGCTTCTCACTGCCTCCTGGAACCCCTTCAAATGCCCCAGACAATTTGGCCCTCTCTGCTTTCCTGAAAAGTCTATCCTCAAAAGAACCTTTTTTCACTTTCGGCGCTGTTTGGAGCAAAAAAGACAAACGTCCAGCTTTTGCTGCCACAGCAAAGGTGCCAGCAGGGAAAAGTGATGCTGCTTCTCACTGCCTCCTGGAACCCCTTCAAATGCCCCAGACAATTTGGCCCTCTCTGCTTTCCTGCGCACTCTATCCTCAAAAGCACCTTTTTTCACTTTCGGCGCTGTTTGGAGCAAAAAAGACAAACGTCCAGCTTTTGCTGCCACAGCAAAGGTGCCAGCGGGGAAAAGTGATGCTGCTTCTCACTGCCTCCTGGAACCCCTTCAAATGCCCCAGACAATTTGGCCCTCTCTGCTTTCCTGAAAAGTCTATCCTCAAAAGCACCTTTTTTGACTTTCGGCGCTGTTTGGAGCAAAAAAGACAAACGTCCAGCTTTTGCTGCCACAGCAAAGGTGCCAGCGGGGAAAAGTGATGCTGCTTCTCACTGCCTCCTGGAACCCCTTCAAATGCCCCAGACAATTTGGCCCTCTCTGCTTTCCTGAAAAGTCTATCCTCAAAAGCACCTTTTTTCACTTTCGGCGCTGTTTGGAGCAAAAAAGACAAACGTCCAGCTTTTGCTGCCACAGCAAAGGTGCCAGCGGGGAAAAGTGATGCTGCTTCTCACTGCCTCCTGGAACCCCTTCAAATGCCCCAGACAATTTGGCCCTCTCTGCTTTCCTGAAAAGTCTATCCTCAAAAGCACCTTTTTTCACTTTCGGCGCTGTTTGGAGCAAAAAAGACAAACGTCCAGCTTTTGCTGCCACAGCAAAGGTGCCAGCAGGGAAAAGTGATGCTGCTTCTCACTGCCTCCTGGAACCCCTTCAAATGCCCCAGACAATTTGGCCCTCTCTGCTTTCCTGAAAAGTCTATCCTCAAAAGCACCTTTTTTCACTTTCGGCGCTGTTTGGAGCAAAAAAGACAAACGTCCAGCTTTTGCTGCCACAGCAAAGGTGCCAGCGGGGAAAAGTGATGCTGCTTCTCACTGCCTCCTGGAACCCCTTCAAATGCCCCAGACAATTTGGCCCTCTCTGCTTTCCTGCGCACGCTATCCTCAAAAGCACCTTTTTTCACTTTCGGCGCTGTTTGGAGCAAAAAAGACAAACGTCCAGCTTTTGCTGCCACAGCAAAGGTGGCAGCGGGGAAAAGTGATGCTGCTTCTCACTGCCTCCTGGAACCCCTTCAAATGCCCCAGACAATTTGGCCCTCTCTGCTTTCCTGAAAAGTCTATCCTCAAAAGCACCTTTTTTCACTTTCGGTGCTGTTTGGAGCAAAAAAGACAAACGTCCAGCTTTTGCTGCCACAGCAAAGGTGCCAGCGGGGAAAAGTGATGCTGCTTCTCACTGCCTCCTGGAACCCCTTCAAATGCCCCAGACAATTTGGCCCTCTCTGCTTTCCTGCGCACTCTATCCTCAAAAGCACCTTTTTTCACTTTCGGCGCTGTTTGGAGCAAATAAGACAAACGTCCAGCTTTTGCTGCCACAGCAAAGGTGCCAGCGGGGAAAAGTGATGCTGCTTCTCACTGCCTCCTGGAACCCCTTCAAATGCCCCAGACAATTTGGCCCTCTCTGCTTTCCTGAAAAGTCTATCCTCAAAAGCACCTTTTTTCACTTTCGGCGCTGTTTGGAGCAAAAAAGACAAACGTCCAGCTTTTGCTGCCACAGCAAAGGTGCCAGCGGGGAAAAGTGATGCTGGTCCTCACTGCCTCCTGGAACCCCTTCAAATGCCCCAGACAATTTGGCCCTCTCTGCTTTCCTGAAAAGTCTATCCTCAAAAGCACCTTTTTTCACTTTCGGCGCTGTTTGGAGCAAAAAAGACAAACGTCCAGCTTTTGCTGCCACAGCAAAGGTGCCAGCGGGGAAAAGTGATGCTGCTTCTCACTGCCTCCTGGAACCCCTTCAAATGCCCCAGACAATTTGGCCCTCTCTGCTTTCCTGAAAAGTCTATCCTCAAAAGCACCTTTTTTCACTATTGGCGCTGTTTGGAGCAAAAAAGACAAACGTCCAGCTTTTTCTGCCACAGCAAAGGTGCCAGCGGGGAAAAGTGATGCTGCTTCTCACTGCCTCCTGGAACCCCTTCAAATGCCCCAGACAATTTGGCCCTCTCTGCTTTCCGGCGCACTCTATCCTCAAAAGCACCTTTTTTCACTTTCGGCGCTGTTTGGAGCAAAAAAGACAAACGTCCAGCTTTTGCTGCCACAGCAAAGGTGCCAGCGGGGAAAAGTGATGCTGCTTCTCACTGCCTCCTGGAACCCCTTCAAATGCCCCAGACAATTTGGCCCTCTCTGCTTTCCTGCGCACTCTATCCTCAAAAGCACCTTTTTTCACTTTCGGCGCTGTTTGGAGCAAAAAAGACAAACGTCCAGCTTTTGCTGCCACAGCAAAGGTGCCAGCGGGGAAAAGTGATGCTGCTTCTCACTGCCTCCTGGAACCCCTTCAAATGCCCCAGACAATTTGGCCCTCTCTGCTTTCCTGCGGACTCGAGCCTCAAAAGCACGTTTATTTCATACTCGGCAGACTCTGGAGCAAAAAAGAAAAATGTCCAGATTATGCTGCATCAGCAAATGTGCCAGCGGGGAAAAGTGATGCTGGTCCTCACTGCCTCCTGGAACCCCTTCAAATGCCCCAGACAATTTGGCCCTCTCTGCTTTCCTGCGCACTCTATGCTCAAAAGCACCTTTTTTCACTTTCGGCGCTGTTTGGAGCAAAAAAGACAAACGTCCAGCTTTTGCTGCCACAGCAAAGGTGCCAGCGGGGAAAAGTGATGCTGCTTCTCACTGCCTCCTGGAACCCCTTCAAATGCCCCAGACAATTTGGCCCTCTCTGCTTTCCTGCGCACTCTATCCTCAAAAGCACCTTTTTTCACTTTCGGCGCTGTTTGGAGCAAAAAAGACAAACGTCCAGCTTTTGCTGCCACAGCAAAGGTGCCAGCGGGGAAAAGTGATGCTGCTTCTCACTGCCTCCTGGAACCCCTTCAAATGCCCCAGACAATTTGGCCCTCTCTGCTTTCCTGCGCACTCTATCCTCAAAAGCACCTTTTTTCACTTTCGGCGCTGTTTGGAGCAAAAAAGACAAACGTCCAGCTTTTGCTGCCACAGCAAAGGTGCCAGCGGGGAAAAGTGATGCTGCTTCTCACTGCCTCCTGGAACCCCTTCAAATGCCGCAGACAATTTGGCCCTCTCTGCTTTCCTGCGCACTCTATCCTCAAAAGCACCTTTT
The DNA here is from genome assembly GCF_965231255.1 of Vanellus vanellus. Lineage (NCBI taxonomy): Eukaryota > Metazoa > Chordata > Aves > Charadriiformes > Charadriidae > Vanellus > Vanellus vanellus. The sequence continues at coordinate 127,931 of NW_028127576.1, forward strand.
TTCACTTTCGGCGCTGTTTGGAGCAAAAAAGACAAACGTCCAGCTTTTGCTGCCACAGCAAAGGTGCCAGCGGGGAAAAGTGATGCTGCTTCTCACTGCCTCCTGGAACCCCTTCAAATGCCCCAGACAATTTGGCCCTCTCTGCTTTCCTGAAAAGTCTATCCTCAAAAGCACCTTTTTTGACTTTCGGCGCTGTTTGGAGCAAAAAAGACAAACGTCCAGCTTTTGCTGCCACAGCAAAGGTGCCAGCGGGGAAAAGTGATGCTGCTTCTCACTGCCTCCTGGAACCCCTTCAAATGCCCCAGACAATTTGGCCCTCTCTGCTTTCCTGCGCACTCTATCCTCAAAAGCACCTTTTTTCACTTTCGGCGCTGTTTGGAGCAAAAAAGACAAACGTCCAGCTTTTGCTGCCACAGCAAAGGTGCCAGCGGGGAAAAGTGATGCTGCTTCTCACTGCCTCCTGGAACCCCTTCAAATGCCCCAGACAATTTGGCCCTCTCTGCTTTCCTGCGGTCTCAAGCCTCAAAAACACTTTTTTTTACTCTCGGCAGCCTCCGCAGCAAAAAAGACAAAATTCCAGCATTTGCTGCCACAGCAAATGTGCCAGCAGGGAAACGTGATGCTGCTTCTCACTGCCTCCTGGAACCCCTTCAAATGCCCCAGACAATTTGGCCCTCTCTGCTTTCCTGCGGACTCGAGCCTCAAAAGCACGTTTATTTCATACTCGGCAGACTCTGGAGCAAAAAAGAAAAATGTCCAGATTATGCTGCATCAGCAAATGTGCCAGCGGGGAAAAGTGATGCTGGTCCTCACTGCCTCCTGGAACCCCTTCAAATGCCCCAGACAATTTGGCCCTCTCTGCTTTCCTGAAAAGTCTATCCTCAAAAGCACCTTTTTTCACTTTCGGCGCTGTTTGGAGCAAAAAAGACAAACGTCCAGCTTTTGCTGCCACAGCAAAGGTGCCAGCGGGGAAAAGTGATGCTGCTTCTCACTGCCTCCTGGAACCCCTTCAAATGCCCCAGACAATTTGGCCCTCTCTGCTTTCCTGAAAAGTCTATCCTCAAAAGAACCTTTTTTCACTTTCGGCGCTGTTTGGAGCAAAAAAGACAAACGTCCAGCTTTTGCTGCCACAGCAAAGGTGCCAGCAGGGAAAAGTGATGCTGCTTCTCACTGCCTCCTGGAACCCCTTCAAATGCCCCAGACAATTTGGCCCTCTCTGCTTTCCTGCGCACTCTATCCTCAAAAGCACCTTTTTTCACTTTCGGCGCTGTTTGGAGCAAAAAAGACAAACGTCCAGCTTTTGCTGCCACAGCAAAGGTGCCAGCGGGGAAAAGTGATGCTGCTTCTCACTGCCTCCTGGAACCCCTTCAAATGCCCCAGACAATTTGGCCCTCTCTGCTTTCCTGAAAAGTCTATCCTCAAAAGCACCTTTTTTGACTTTCGGCGCTGTTTGGAGCAAAAAAGACAAACGTCCAGCTTTTGCTGCCACAGCAAAGGTGCCAGCGGGGAAAAGTGATGCTGCTTCTCACTGCCTCCTGGAACCCCTTCAAATGCCCCAGACAATTTGGCCCTCTCTGCTTTCCTGAAAAGTCTATCCTCAAAAGCACCTTTTTTCACTTTCGGCGCTGTTTGGAGCAAAAAAGACAAACGTCCAGCTTTTGCTGCCACAGCAAAGGTGCCAGCGGGGAAAAGTGATGCTGCTTCTCACTGCCTCCTGGAACCCCTTCAAATGCCCCAGACAATTTGGCCCTCTCTGCTTTCCTGAAAAGTCTATCCTCAAAAGCACCTTTTTTCACTTTCGGCGCTGTTTGGAGCAAAAAAGACAAACGTCCAGCTTTTGCTGCCACAGCAAAGGTGCCAGCAGGGAAAAGTGATGCTGCTTCTCACTGCCTCCTGGAACCCCTTCAAATGCCCCAGACAATTTGGCCCTCTCTGCTTTCCTGAAAAGTCTATCCTCAAAAGCACCTTTTTTCACTTTCGGCGCTGTTTGGAGCAAAAAAGACAAACGTCCAGCTTTTGCTGCCACAGCAAAGGTGCCAGCGGGGAAAAGTGATGCTGCTTCTCACTGCCTCCTGGAACCCCTTCAAATGCCCCAGACAATTTGGCCCTCTCTGCTTTCCTGCGCACGCTATCCTCAAAAGCACCTTTTTTCACTTTCGGCGCTGTTTGGAGCAAAAAAGACAAACGTCCAGCTTTTGCTGCCACAGCAAAGGTGGCAGCGGGGAAAAGTGATGCTGCTTCTCACTGCCTCCTGGAACCCCTTCAAATGCCCCAGACAATTTGGCCCTCTCTGCTTTCCTGAAAAGTCTATCCTCAAAAGCACCTTTTTTCACTTTCGGTGCTGTTTGGAGCAAAAAAGACAAACGTCCAGCTTTTGCTGCCACAGCAAAGGTGCCAGCGGGGAAAAGTGATGCTGCTTCTCACTGCCTCCTGGAACCCCTTCAAATGCCCCAGACAATTTGGCCCTCTCTGCTTTCCTGCGCACTCTATCCTCAAAAGCACCTTTTTTCACTTTCGGCGCTGTTTGGAGCAAATAAGACAAACGTCCAGCTTTTGCTGCCACAGCAAAGGTGCCAGCGGGGAAAAGTGATGCTGCTTCTCACTGCCTCCTGGAACCCCTTCAAATGCCCCAGACAATTTGGCCCTCTCTGCTTTCCTGAAAAGTCTATCCTCAAAAGCACCTTTTTTCACTTTCGGCGCTGTTTGGAGCAAAAAAGACAAACGTCCAGCTTTTGCTGCCACAGCAAAGGTGCCAGCGGGGAAAAGTGATGCTGGTCCTCACTGCCTCCTGGAACCCCTTCAAATGCCCCAGACAATTTGGCCCTCTCTGCTTTCCTGAAAAGTCTATCCTCAAAAGCACCTTTTTTCACTTTCGGCGCTGTTTGGAGCAAAAAAGACAAACGTCCAGCTTTTGCTGCCACAGCAAAGGTGCCAGCGGGGAAAAGTGATGCTGCTTCTCACTGCCTCCTGGAACCCCTTCAAATGCCCCAGACAATTTGGCCCTCTCTGCTTTCCTGAAAAGTCTATCCTCAAAAGCACCTTTTTTCACTATTGGCGCTGTTTGGAGCAAAAAAGACAAACGTCCAGCTTTTTCTGCCACAGCAAAGGTGCCAGCGGGGAAAAGTGATGCTGCTTCTCACTGCCTCCTGGAACCCCTTCAAATGCCCCAGACAATTTGGCCCTCTCTGCTTTCCGGCGCACTCTATCCTCAAAAGCACCTTTTTTCACTTTCGGCGCTGTTTGGAGCAAAAAAGACAAACGTCCAGCTTTTGCTGCCACAGCAAAGGTGCCAGCGGGGAAAAGTGATGCTGCTTCTCACTGCCTCCTGGAACCCCTTCAAATGCCCCAGACAATTTGGCCCTCTCTGCTTTCCTGCGCACTCTATCCTCAAAAGCACCTTTTTTCACTTTCGGCGCTGTTTGGAGCAAAAAAGACAAACGTCCAGCTTTTGCTGCCACAGCAAAGGTGCCAGCGGGGAAAAGTGATGCTGCTTCTCACTGCCTCCTGGAACCCCTTCAAATGCCCCAGACAATTTGGCCCTCTCTGCTTTCCTGCGGTCTCAAGCCTCAAAAACACTTTTTTTTACTCTCGGCAGCCTCCGCAGCAAAAAAGACAAAATTCCAGCATTTGCTGCCACAGCAAATGTGCCAGCAGGGAAACGTGATGCTGCTTCTCACTGCCTCCTGGAACCCCTTCAAATGCCCCAGACAATTTGGCCCTCTCTGCTTTCCTGCGGACTCGAGCCTCAAAAGCACGTTTATTTCATACTCGGCAGACTCTGGAGCAAAAAAGAAAAATGTCCAGATTATGCTGCATCAGCAAATGTGCCAGCGGGGAAAAGTGATGCTGGTCCTCACTGCCTCCTGGAACCCCTTCAAATGCCCCAGACAATTTGGCCCTCTCTGCTTTCCTGCGCACTCTATGCTCAAAAGCACCTTTTTTCACTTTCGGCGCTGTTTGGAGCAAAAAAGACAAACGTCCAGCTTTTGCTGCCACAGCAAAGGTGCCAGCGGGGAAAAGTGATGCTGCTTCTCACTGCCTCCTGGAACCCCTTCAAATGCCCCAGACAATTTGGCCCTCTCTGCTTTCCTGCGCACTCTATCCTCAAAAGCACCTTTTTTCACTTTCGGCGCTGTTTGGAGCAAAAAAGACAAACGTCCAGCTTTTGCTGCCACAGCAAAGGTGCCAGCGGGGAAAAGTGATGCTGCTTCTCACTGCCTCCTGGAACCCCTTCAAATGCCCCAGACAATTTGGCCCTCTCTGCTTTCCTGCGCACTCTATCCTCAAAAGCACCTTTTTTCACTTTCGGCGCTGTTTGGAGCAAAAAAGACAAACGTCCAGCTTTTGCTGCCACAGCAAAGGTGCCAGCGGGGAAAAGTGATGCTGCTTCTCACTGCCTCCTGGAACCCCTTCAAATGCCGCAGACAATTTGGCCCTCTCTGCTTTCCTGCGCACTCTATCCTCAAAAGCACCTTTTTTCACTTTCGGCGCTGTTTGGAGCAAAAAAGACAAACGTCCAGCTTTTGCTGCCACAGCAAAGGTGCCAGCGGGGAAAAGTGATGCTGCTTCTCACTGCCTCCTGGAACCCCTTCAAATGCCCCAGACAATTTGGCCCTCTCTGCTTTCCTGAAAAGTCTATCCTCAAAAGCACCTTTTTTCACTTTCGGCGCTGTTTGGAGCAAAAAAGACAAACGTCCAGCTTTTGCTGCCACAGCAAAGGTGCCAGCGGGGAAAAGTGATGCTGCTTCTCACTGCCTCCTGGAACCCCTTCAAATGCCCCAGACAATTTGGCCCTCTCTGCTTTCCTGCGCACTCTATCCTCAAAAGCACCTTTTTTCACTTTCGGCGCTGTTTGGAGCAAAAAAGACAAACGTCCAGCTTTTGCTGCCACAGCAAAGGTGCCAGCGGGGAAAAGTGATGCTGCTTCTCACTGCCTCCTGGAACCCCTTCAAATGCCCCAGACAATTTGGCCCTCTCTGCTTTCCTGCGGTCTCAAGCCTCAAAAACACTTTTTTTTACTCTCGGCAGCCTCCGCAGCAAAAAAGACAAAATTCCAGCATTTGCTGCCACAGCAAATGTGCCAGCAGGGAAACGTGATGCTGCTTCTCACTGCCTCCTGGAACCCCTTCAAATGCCCCAGACAATTTGGCCCTCTCTGCTTTCCTGCGGACTCGAGCCTCAAAAGCACGTTTATTTCATACTCGGCAGACTCTGGAGCAAAAAAGAAAAATGTCCAGATTATGCTGCATCAGCAAATGTGCCAGCGGGGAAAAGTGATGCTGGTCCTCACTGCCTCCTGGAACCCCTTCAAATGCCCCAGACAATTTGGCCCTCTCTGCTTTCCTGCGCACTCTATGCTCAAAAGCACCTTTTTTCACTTTCGGCGCTGTTTGGAGCAAAAAAGACAAACGTCCAGCTTTTGCTGCCACAGCAAAGGTGCCAGCGGGGAAAAGTGATGCTGCTTCTCACTGCCTCCTGGAACCCCTTCAAATGCCCCAGACAATTTGGCCCTCTCTGCTTTCCTGCGCACTCTATCCTCAAAAGCACCTTTTTTCACTTTCGGCGCTGTTTGGAGCAAAAAAGACAAACGTCCAGCTTTTGCTGCCACAGCAAAGGTGCCAGCGGGGAAAAGTGATGCTGCTTCTCACTGCCTCCTGGAACCCCTTCAAATGCCCCAGACAATTTGGCCCTCTCTGCTTTCCTGCGCACTCTATCCTCAAAAGCACCTTTTTTCACTTTCGGCGCTGTTTGGAGCAAAAAAGACAAACGTCCAGCTTTTGCTGCCACAGCAAAGGTGCCAGCGGGGAAAAGTGATGCTGCTTCTCACTGCCTCCTGGAACCCCTTCAAATGCCGCAGACAATTTGGCCCTCTCTGCTTTCCTGCGCACTCTATCCTCAAAAGCACCTTTTTTCACTTTCGGCGCTGTTTGGAGCAAAAAAGACAAACGTCCAGCTTTTGCTGCCACAGCAAAGGTGCCAGCGGGGAAAAGTGATGCTGCTTCTCACTGCCTCCTGGAACCCCTTCAAATGCCCCAGACAATTTGGCCCTCTCTGCTTTCCTGAAAAGTCTATCCTCAAAAGCACCTTTTTTCACTTTCGGCGCTGTTTGGAGCAAAAAAGACAAACGTCCAGCTTTTGCTGCCACAGCAAAGGTGCCAGCGGGGAAAAGTGATGCTGCTTCTCACTGCCTCCTGGAACCCCTTCAAATGCCCCAGACAATTTGGCCCTCTCTGCTTTCCTGAAAAGTCTATCCTCAAAAGCACCTTTTTTCACTTTCGGCGCTGTTTGGAGTAAAAAAGACAAACGTCCAGCTTTTGCTGCCACAGCAAAGGTGCCAGCGGGGAAAAGTGATGCTGGTCCTCACTGCCTCCTGGAACCCCTTCAAATGCCCCAGACAATTTGGCCCTCTCTGCTTTCCTGAAAAGTCTGTCCTCAAAAGCACCTTTTTTCACTTTCGGCGCTGTTTGGAGCAAAAAAGACAAACGTCCAGCTTTTGCTGCCACAGCAAAGGTGCCAGCGGGGAAAAGTGATGCTGCTTCTCACTGCCTCCTGGAACCCCTTCAAATGCCCCAGACAATTTGGCCCTCTCTGCTTTCCTGAAAAGTCTATCCTCAAAAGCACCTTTTTTCACTATTGGCGCTGTTTGGAGCAAAAAAGACAAACGTCCAGCTTTTGCTGCCACAGCAAAGGTGCCAGCGGGGAAAAGTGATGCTGCTTCTCACTGCCTCCTGGAACCCCTTCAAACGCCCCAGACAATTTGGCCCTCTCTGCTTTCCTGAAAAGTCTATCCTCAAAAGCACCTTTTTTCACTTTCGGCGCTGTTTGGAGCAAAAAAGACAAACGTCCAGCTTTTGCTGCCACAGCAAAGGTGCCAGCGGGGAAAAGTGATGCTGCTTCTCACTGCCTCCTGGAACCCCTTCAAATGCCCCAGACAATTTGGCCCTCTCTGCTTTCCTGAAAAGTCTATCCTCAAAAGCACCTTTTTTCACTTTCGGCGCTGTTTGGAGCAAAAAAGACAAACGTCCAGCTTTTGCTGCCACAGCAAAGGTGCCAGCGGGGAAAAGTGATGCTGCTTCTCACTGCCTCCTGGAACCCCTTCAAATGCCCCAGACAATTTGGCCCTCTCTGCTTTCCTGCGCACTCTATCCTCAAAAGCACCTTTTTTCACTTTCGGCGCTGTTTGGAGCAAAAAAGACAAACGTCCAGCTTTTGCTGCCACAGCAAAGGTGCCAGCGGGGAAAAGTGATGCTGCTTCTCACTGCCTCCTGGAACCCCTTCAAATGCCCCAGACAATTTGGCCCTCTCTGCTTTCCTGAAAAGTCTATCCTCAAAAGCACCTTTTTTCACTTTCGGCGCTGTTTGGAGCAAATAAGACAAACGTCCAGCTTTTGCTGCCACAGCAAAGGTGCCAGCGGGGAAAAGTGATGCTGCTTCTCACTGCCTCCTGGAACCCCTTCAAATGCCCCAGACAATTTGGCCCTCTCTGCTTTCCTGAAAAGTCTGTCCTCAAAAGCACCTTTTTTCACTTTCTGCGCTGTTTGGAGCAAAAAAGACAAACGTCCAGCTTTTGCTGCCACAGCAAAGGTGCCAGCGGGGAAAAGTGATGCTGCTTCTCACTGCCTCCTGGAACCCCTTCAAATGCCCCAGACAATTTGGCCCTATCTGCTTTCCTGAAAAGTCTATCCTCAAAAGCACCTTTTTTCACTTTCGGCGCTGTTTGGAGCAAAAAAGACAAACGTCCAGCTTTTGCTGCCACAGCAAAGGTGCCAGCGGGGAAAAGTGATGCTGCTTCTCACTGCCTCCTGGAACCCCTTCAAATGCCCCAGACAATTTGGCCCTCTCTGCTTTCCTGCGCACGCTATCCTCAAAAGCACCTTTTTTCACTTTCGGCGCTGTTTGGAGCAAAAAAGACAAACGTCCAGCTTTTGCTGCCACAGCAAAGGTGCCAGCGGGGAAAAGTGATGCTGCTTCTCACTGCCTCCTGGAACCCCTTCAAATGCCCCAGACAATTTGGCCCTCTCTGCTTTCCTGCGCACGCTATCCTCAAAAGCACCTTTTTTCACTTTCGGCGCTGTTTGGAGCAAAAAAGACAAACGTCCAGCTTTTGCTGCCACAGCAAAGGTGCCAGCGGGGAAAAGTGATGCTGCTTCTCACTGCCTCCTGGAACCCCTTCAAATGCCCCAGACAATTTGGCCCTCTCTGCTTTCCTGAAAAGTCTATCCTCAAAAGCACCTTTTTTCACTTTCGGCGCTGTTTGGAGCAAAAAAGACAAACGTCCAGCTTTTGCTGCCACAGCAAAGGTGCCAGCGGGGAAAAGTGATGCTGCTTCTCACTGCCTCCTGGAACCCCTTCAAATGCCCCAGACAATTTGGCCCTCTCTGCTTTCCTGAAAAGTCTGTCCTCAAAAGCACCTTTTTTCACTTTCGGCGCTGTTTGGAGCAAAAAAGACAAACGTCCAGCTTTTGCTGCCACAGCAAAGGTGCCAGCGGGGAAAAGCGATGCTGGTCCTCACTGCCTCCTGGAACCCCTTCAAATGCCCCAGACAATTTGGCCCTCTCTGCTTTCCTGAAAAGTCTATCCTCAAAAGCACCTTTTTTCACTTTCGGCGCTGTTTGGAGCAAAAAAGACAAACGTCCAGCTTTTGCTGCCACAGCAAAGGTGCCAGCGGGGAAAAGTGATGCTGGTCCTCACTGCCTCCTGGAACCCCTTCAAATGCCCCAGACAATTTGGCCCTCTCTGCTTTCCTGAAAAGTCTGTCCTCAAAAGCACCTTTTTTCACTTTCGGCGCTGTTTGGAGCAAAAAAGACAAACGTCCAGCTTTTGCTGCCACAGCAAAGGTGCCAGCGGGGAAAAGTGATGCTGCTTCTCACTGCCTCCTGGAACCCCTTCAAATGCCCCAGACAATTTGGCCCTCTCTGCTTTCCTGCGCACTCTATCCTCAAAAGCACCTTTTTTCACTTTCGGCGCTGTTTGGAGCAAAAAAGACAAACGTCCAGCTTTTGCTGCCACAGCAAAGGTGCCAGCGGGGAAAAGTGATGCTGCTTCTCACTGCCTCCTGGAACCCCTTCAAATGCCCCAGACAATTTGGCCCTCTCTGCTTTCCTGCGCACTCTATCCTCAAAAGCACCTTTTTTCACTTTCGGCGCTGTTTGGAGCAAAAAAGACAAACGTCCAGCTTTTGCTGCCACAGCAAAGGTGCCAGCGGGGAAAAGTGATGCTGCTTCTCACTGCCTCCTGGAACCCCTTCAAATGCCCCAGACAATTTGGCCCTCTCTGCTTTCCTGAAAAGTCTATCCTCAAAAGAACCTTTTTTCACTTTCGGCGCTGTTTGGAGCAAAAAAGACAAACGTCCAGCTTTTGCTGCCACAGCAAAGGTGCCAGCAGGGAAAAGTGATGCTGCTTCTCACTGCCTCCTGGAACCCCTTCAAATGCCCCAGACAATTTGGCCCTCTCTGCTTTCCTGCGCACTCTATCCTCAAAAGCACCTTTTTTCACTTTCGGCGCTGTTTGGAGCAAAAAAGACAAACGTCCAGCTTTTGCTGCCACAGCAAAGGTGCCAGCGGGGAAAAGTGATGCTGCTTCTCACTGCCTCCTGGAACCCCTTCAAATGCCCCAGACAATTTGGCCCTCTCTGCTTTCCTGAAAAGTCTATCCTCAAAAGCACCTTTTTTCACTTTCGGCGCTGTTTGGAGCAAAAAAGACAAACGTCCAGCTTTTGCTGCCACAGCAAAGGTGCCAGCGGGGAAAAGTGATGCTGCTTCTCACTGCCTCCTGGAACCCCTTCAAATGCCCCAGACAATTTGGCCCTCTCTGCTTTCCTGAAAAGTCTATCCTCAAAAGCACCTTTTTTCACTTTCGGCGCTGTTTGGAGCAAAAAAGACAAACGTCCAGCTTTTGCTGCCACAGCAAAGGTGCCAGCGGGGAAAAGTGATGCTGCTTCTCACTGCCTCCTGGAACCCCTTCAAATGCCCCAGACAATTTGGCCCTCTCTGCTTTCCTGAAAAGTCTATCCTCAAAAGCACCTTTTTTCACTTTCGGCGCTGTTTGGAGCAAAAAAGACAAACGTCCAGCTTTTGCTGCCACAGCAAAGGTGCCAGCAGGGAAAAGTGATGCTGCTTCTCACTGCCTCCTGGAACCCCTTCAAATGCCCCAGACAATTTGGCCCTCTCTGCTTTCCTGCGCACTCTATCCTCAAAAGCACCTTTTTTCACTTTCGGCGCTGTTTGGAGCAAAAAAGACAAACGTCCAGCTTTTGCTGCCACAGCAAAGGTGCCAGCGGGGAAAAGTGATGCTGCTTCTCACTGCCTCCTGGAACCCCTTCAAATGCCCCAGACAATTTGGCCCTCTCTGCTTTCCTGCGCACTCTATCCTCAAAGCACCTTTTTTCACTTTCGGCGCTGTTTGGAGCAAATAAGACAAACGTCCAGCTTTTGCTGCCACAGCAAAGGTGCCAGCGGGGAAAAGTGATGCTGCTTCTCACTGCCTCCTGGAACCCCTTCAAATGCCCAGACAATTTGGCCCTCTCTGCTTTCCTGAAAAGTCTATCCTCAAAAGCACCTTTTTTCACTTTCGGCGCTGTTTGGAGCAAAAAAGACAAACGTCCAGCTTTTTGCTGCCACAGCAAAGGTGCCAGCGGGGAAAAGTGATGCTGCTTCTCACTGCCTCCTGGCCCCGTTCAAGATGCCCCAGACAATTTGGCCCTCTCTGCTTTCCTGAAAAGTCTGATCCTCAAAAGCACCTTTTTTCACTATTGGCGCTGTTTTGGAGCAAAAAAGACAAACGGCCAGCTTTTTCTTGCCACAGCAAAGGTGCCAGCGGGGAAAAGATGCTGCTTCTCACTGCCTCCTGGAACCCCTTCAAATGCCCCAGACAATTTGGCCCTCTCTGCTTTCCGGCGCACTCTATCCTCAAAAGCACCTTTTTTCACTTTCGGCGCTGTTTGGAGCAAAAAAGACAAACGTCCAGCTTTTGCTGCCACAGCAAAGGTGCCAGCGGGGAAAAGTGATGCTGCTTCTCACTGCCTCCTGGAACCCCTTCAAATGCCCCAGACAATTTGGCCCTCTCTGCTTTCCTGCGCACTCTATCCTCAAAAGCACCTTTTTTCACTTTCGGCGCTGTTTGGAGCAAAAAAGACAAACGTCCAGCTTTGCTGCCACAGCAAAGGTGCCAGCGGGGAAAAGTGATGCTGCTTCTCACTGCCTCCTGGAACCCCTTCAAATGCCCCAGACAATTTGGCCCTCTCTGCTTTCCTGCGGTCTCAAGCCTCAAAAACACTTTTTTTTACTCTCGGCAGCCTCCGCAGCAAAAAAGACAAAATTCCAGCATTTGCTGCCACAGCAAATGTGCCAGCAGGGAAACGTGATGCTGCTTCTCACTGCCTCCTGGAACCCCTTCAAATGCCCCAGACAATTTGGCCCTCTCTGCTTTCCTGCGGACTCGAGCCTCAAAAGCACGTTTATTTCATACTCGGCAGACTCTGGAGCAAAAAAGAAAAATGTCCAGATTATGCTGCATCAGCAAATGTGCCAGCGGGGAAAAGTGATGCTGGTCCTCACTGCCTCCTGGAACCCCTTCAAATGCCCCAGACAATTTGGCCCTCTCTGCTTTCCTGCGCACTCTATGCTCAAAAGCACCTTTTTTCACTTTCGGCGCTGTTTGGAGCAAAAAAGACAAACGTCCAGCTTTTGCTGCCACAGCAAAGGTGCCAGCGGGGAAAAGTGATGCTGCTTCTCACTGCCTCCTGGAACCCCTTCAAATGCCCCAGACAATTTGGCCCTCTCTGCTTTCCTGCGCACTCTATCCTCAAAAGCACCTTTTTTCACTTTCGGCGCTGTTTGGAGCAAAAAAGACAAACGTCCAGCTTTTGCTGCCACAGCAAAGGTGCCAGCGGGGAAAAGTGATGCTGCTTCTCACTGACTCCTGGAACCCCTTCAAATGCCCCAGACAATTTGGCCCTCTCTGCTTTCCTGCGCACTCTATCCTCAAAAGCACCTTTTTTCACTTTCGGCGCCTGTTTGGAGCAAAAAAGACAAACGTCCAGCTTTTGCTGCCACAGCAAAGGTGCCAGCGGGGAAAAGTGATGCTGCTTCTCACTGCCTCCTGGAACCCCTTCAAATGCCGCAGACAATTTGGCCCTCTCTGCTTTCCTGCGCACTCTATCCTCAAAAGCACCTTTTTTCACTTTCGGCGCTGTTTGGAGCAAAAAAGACAAACGTCCAGCTTTTGCTGCCACAGCAAAGGTGCCAGCGGGGAAAAGTGATGCTGCTTCTCACTGCCTCCTGGAACCCCTTCAAATGCCCCAGACAATTTGGCCCTCTCTGCTTTCCTGCGCACTCTATCCTCAAAAGCACCTTTTTTCACTTTCGGCGCTGTTTGGAGCAAAAAAGACAAACGTCCAGCTTTTGCTGCCACAGCAAAGGTGCCAGCGGGGAAAAGTGATGCTGCTTCTCACTGCCTCCTGGAACCCCTTCAAATGCCCCAGACAATTTGGCCCTCTCTGCTTTCCTGAAAAGTCTATCCTCAAAAGCACCTTTTTTCACTTTCGGCGCTGTTTGGAGTAAAAAAGACAAACGTCCAGCTTTTGCTGCCACAGCAAAGGTGCCAGCGGGGAAAAGTGATGCTGGTCCTCACTGCCTCCTGGAACCCCTTCAAATGCCCCAGACAATTTGGCCCTCTCTGCTTTCCTGCGCACTCTATCCTCAAAAGCACCTTTTTTCACTTTCGGCGCTGTTTGGAGCAAAAAAGACAAACGTCCAGCTTTTGCTGCCACAGCAAAGGTGCCAGCGGGGAAAAGTGATGCTGCTTCTCACTGCCTCCTGGAACCCCTTCAAATGCCCCAGACAATTTGGCCCTCTCTGCTTTCCTGAAAAGTCTATCCTCAAAAGCACCTTTTTTCACTATTGGCGCTGTTTGGAGCAAAAAAGACAAACGTCCAGCTTTTGCTGCCACAGCAAAGGTGCCAGCGGGGAAAAGTGATGCTGCTTCTCACTGCCTCCTGGAACCCCTTCAAACGCCCCAGACAATTTGGCCCTCTCTGCTTTCCTGAAAAGTCTATCCTCAAAAGCACCTTTTTTCACTTTCGGCGCTGTTTGGAGCAAAAAAGACAAACGTCCAGCTTTTGCTGCCACAGCAAAGGTGCCAGCGGGGAAAAGTGATGCTGCTTCTCACTGCCTCCTGGAACCCCTTCAAATGCCCCAGACAATTTGGCTCTCTCTGCTTTCCTGCGCACTCTATCCTCAAAAGCACCTTTTTTCACTTTCGGCGCTGTTTGGAGCAAAAAAGACAAACGTCCAGCTTTTGCTGCCACAGCAAAGGTGCCAGCGGGGAAAAGTGATGCTGCTTCTCACTGCCTCCTGGAACCCCTTCAAATGCCCCAGACAATTTGGCCCTCTCTGCTTTCCGGCGCACTCTATCCTCAAAAGCACCTTTTTTCACTTTCGGCGCTGTTTGGAGCAAAAAAGACAAACGTCCAGCTTTTGCTGCCACAGCAAAGGTGCCAGCGGGGAAAAGTGATGCTGCTTCTCACTGCCTCCTGGAACCCCTTCAAATGCCCCAGACAATTTGGCCCTCTCTGCTTTCCTGCGCACTCTATCCTCAAAAGCACCTTTTTTCACTTTCGGCGCTGTTTGGAGCAAAAAAGACAAACGTCCAGCTTTTGCTGCCACAGCAAAGGTGCCAGCGGGGAAAAGTGATGCTGCTTCTCACTGCCTCCTGGAACCCCTTCAAATGCCCCAGACAATTTGGCCCTCTCTGCTTTCCTGCGGTCTCAAGCCTCAAAAACACTTTTTTTTACTCTCGGCAGCCTCCGCAGCAAAAAAGACAAAATTCCAGCATTTGCTGCCACAGCAAATGTGCCAGCAGGGAAACGTGATGCTGCTTCTCACTGCCTCCTGGAACCCCTTCAAATGCCCCAGACAATTTGGCCCTCTCTGCTTTCCTGCGGACTCGAGCCTCAAAAGCACGTTTATTTCATACTCGGCAGACTCTGGAGCAAAAAGAAAAATGTCCAGATTATGCTGCATCAGCAAATGTGCCAGCGGGGAAAAGTGATGCTGGTCCTCACTGCCTCCTGGAACCCCTTCAAATGCCCCAGACAATTTGGCCCTCTCTGCTTTCCTGCGCACTCTATCCTCAAAAGCACCTTTTTTCACTTTCGGCGCTGTTTGGAGCAAAAAAGACAAACGTCCAGCTTTTGCTGCCACAGCAAAGGTGCCAGCGGGGAAAAGTGATGCTGCTTCTCACTGCCTCCTGGAACCCCTTCAAATGCCCCAGACAATTTGGCCCTCTCTGCTTTCCTGAAAAGTCTATCCTCAAAAGCACCTTTTTTCACTTTCGGCGCTGTTTGGAGCAAAAAAGACAAACGTCCAGCTTTTGCTGCCACAGCAAAGGTGCCAGCGGGGAAAAGTGATGCTGCTTCTCACTGCCTCCTGGAACCCCTTCAAATGCCCCAGACAATGTGGCCCTCTCTGCTTTCCTGCGCACTCTATCCTCAAAAGCACCTTTTTTCACTTTCGGCGCTGTTTGGAGCAAAAAAGACAAACGTCCAGCTTTTGCTGCCACAGCAAAGGTGCCAGCGGGGAAAAGTGATGCTGCTTCTCACTGCCTCCTGGAACCCCTTCAAATGCCCCAGACAATTTGGCCCTCTCTGCTTTCCTGAAAAGTCTATCCTCAAAAGCCCCTTTTTTCACTTTCGGCGCTGTTTGGAGCAAAAAGACAAACGTCCAGCTTTTGCTGCCACAGCAAAGGTGCCAGCGGGGAAAAGTGATGCTGCTTCTCACTGCCTCCTGGAACCCCTTCAAATGCCCCAGACAATTTGGCCGTCTCTGCTTTCCTGCGGTCTCAAGCCTCAAAAACACTTTTTTTACTCTCGGCAGCCTTCGCAGCAAAAAAGACAAAATTCCAGCATTTGCTGCCACAGCAAATGTGCCAGCAGGGAAACGTGATGCTGCTTCTCACTGCCTCCTGGAACCCCTTCAAATGCCCCAGACAATTTGGCCCTCTCTGCTTTCCTGCGGACTCGAGCCTCAAAAGCACGTTTATGTCATACTCGGCAGACTCTGGAGCAAAAAAGAAAAATGTCCAGATTATGCTGCATCAGCAAATGTGCCAGCGGGGAAAAGTGATGCTGGTCCTCACTGCCTCCTGGAACCCCTTCAAATGCCCCAGACAATTTGGCCCTCTCTGCTTTCCTGCGCACTCTATGCTCAAAAGCACCTTTTTTCACTTTCGGCGCTGTTTGGAGCAAAAAAGACAAACGTCCAGCTTTTGCTGCCACAGCAAAGGTGCCAGCGGGGAAAAGTGATGCTGCTTCTCACTGCCTCCTGGAACCCCTTCAAATGCCCCAGACAATTTGGCCCTCTCTGCTTTCCTGCGCACTCTATCCTCAAAAGCACCTTTTTTCACTTTCGGCGCTGTTTGGAGCAAAAAAGACAAACGTCCAGCTTTTGCTGCCACAGCAAAGGTGCCAGCGGGGAAAAGTGATGCTGCTTCTCACTGCCTCCTGGAACCCCTTCAAATGCCCCAGACAATTTGGCCCTCTCTGCTTTCCTGAAAAGTCTATCCTCAAAAGCACCTTTTTTCACTTTCGGCGCTGTTTGGAGCAAAAAAGACAAACGTCCAGCTTTTGCTGCCACAGCAAAGGTGCCAGCGGGGAAAAGTGATGCTGCTTCTCACTGCCTCCTGGAACCCCTTCAAATGCCCCAGACAATTTGGCCCTCTCTGCTTTCCTGCGCACTCTATCCTCAAAAGCACCTTTTTTCACTTTCGGCGCTGTTTGGAGCAAAAAAGACAAACGTCCAGCTTTTGCTGCCACAGCAAAGGTGCCAGCGGGGAAAAGTGATGCTGCTTCTCACTGCCTCCTGGAACCCCTTCAAATGCCCCAGACAATTTGGCCCTCTCTGCTTTCCTGAAAAGTCTATCCTCAAAAGCACCTTTTTTCACTTTCGGCGCTGTTTGGAGCAAAAAAGACAAACGTCCAGCTTTTGCTGCCACAGCAAAGGTGCCAGCGGGGAAAAGTGATGCTGCTTCTCACTGCCTCCTGGAACCCCTTCAAATGCCCCAGACAATTTGGCCCTCTCTGCTTTCCTGAAAAGTCTATCCTCAAAAGCACCTTTTTTCACTTTCGGCGCTGTTTGGAGTAAAAAAGACAAACGTCCAGCTTTTGCTGCCACAGCAAAGGTGCCAGCGGGGAAAAGTGATGCTGCTTCTCACTGCCTCCTGGAACCCCTTCAAATGCCCCAGACAATTTGGCCCTCTCTGCTTTCCTGCGCACTCTATCCTCAAAAGCACCTTTTTTCACTTTCGGCGCTGTTTGGAGCAAAAAAGACAAACGTCCAGCTTTTGCTGCCACAGCAAAGGTGCCAGCGGGGAAAAGTGATGCTGCTTCTCACTGCCTCCTGGAACCCCTTCAAATGCCCCAGACAATTTGGCCCTCTCTGCTTTCCTGCGCACTCTATCCTCAAAAGCACCTTTTTTCACTATTGGCGCTGTTTGGAGCAAAAAAGACAAACGTCCAGCTTTTGCTGCCACAGCAAAGGTGCCAGCGGGGAAAAGTGATGCTGCTTCTCACTGCCTCCTGGAACCCCTTCAAACGCCCCAGACAATTTGGCCCTCTCTGCTTTCCTGAAAAGTCTATCCTCAAAAGCACCTTTTTTCACTTTCGGCGCTGTTTGGAGCAAAAAAGACAAACGTCCAGCTTTTGCTGCCACAGCAAAGGTGCCAGCGGGGAAAAGTGATGCTGCTTCTCACTGCCTCCTGGAACCCCTTCAAATGCCCCAGACAATTTGGCCCTCTCTGCTTTCCTGAAAAGTCTATCCTCAAAAGCACCTTTTTTCACTTTCGGCGCTGTTTGGAGCAAAAAAGACAAACGTCCAGCTTTTGCTGCCACAGCAAAGGTGCCAGCGGGGAAAAGTGATGCTGCTTCTCACTGCCTCCTGGAACCCCTTCAAATGCCCCAGACAATTTGGCCCTCTCTGCTTTCCTGCGCACTCTATCCTCAAAAGCACCTTTTTTCACTTTCGGCGCTGTTTGGAGCAAAAAAGACAAACGTCCAGCTTTTGCTGCCACAGCAAAGGTGCCAGCGGGGAAAAGTGATGCTGCTTCTCACTGCCTCCTGGAACCCCTTCAAATGCCCCAGACAATTTGGCCCTCTCTGCTTTCCGGCGCACTCTATCCTCAAAAGCACCTTTTTTCACTTTCGGCGCTGTTTGGAGCAAAAAAGACAAACGTCCAGCTTTTGCTGCCACAGCAAAGGTGCCAGCGGGGAAAAGTGATGCTGCTTCTCACTGCCTCCTGGAACCCCTTCAAATGCCCCAGACAATTTGGCCCTCTCTGCTTTCCTGCGCACTCTATCCTCAAAAGCACCTTTTTTCACTTTCGGCGCTGTTTGGAGCAAAAAAGACAAACGTCCAGCTTTTGCTGCCACAGCAAAGGTGCCAGCGGGGAAAAGTGATGCTGCTTCTCACTGCCTCCTGGAACCCCTTCAAATGCCCCAGACAATTTGGCCCTCTCTGCTTTCCTGCGGTCTCAAGCCTCAAAAACACTTTTTTTTACTCTCGGCAGCCTCCGCAGCAAAAAAGACAAAATTCCAGCATTTGCTGCCACAGCAAATGTGCCAGCAGGGAAACGTGATGCTGCTTCTCACTGCCTCCTGGAACCCCTTCAAATGCCCCAGACAATTTGGCCCTCTCTGCTTTCCTGCGGACTCGAGCCTCAAAAGCACGTTTATTTCATACTCGGCAGACTCTGGAGCAAAAAAGAAAAATGTCCAGATTATGCTGCATCAGCAAATGTGCCAGCAGGGAAAAGTGATGCTGGTCCTCACTGCCTCCTGGAACCCCTTCAAATGCCCCAGACAATTTGGCCCTCTCTGCTTTCCTGCGCACTCTATGCTCAAAAGCACCTTTTTTCACTTTCGGCGCTGTTTGGAGCAAAAAAGACAAACGTCCAGCTTTTGCTGCCACAGCAAAGGTGCCAGCGGGGAAAAGTGATGCTGCTTCTCACTGCCTCCTGGAACCCCTTCAAATGCCCCAGACAATTTGGCCCTCTCTGCTTTCCGGCGCACTCTATCCTCAAAAGCACCTTTTTTCACTTTCGGCGCTGTTTGGAGCAAAAAAGACAAACGTCCAGCTTTTGCTGCCACAGCAAAGGTGCCAGCGGGGAAAAGTGATGCTGCTTCTCACTGCCTCCTGGAACCCCTTCAAATGCCCCAGACAATTTGGCCCTCTCTGCTTTCCTGCGCACTCTATCCTCAAAAGCACCTTTTTTCACTTTCGGCGCTGTTTGGAGCAAAAAAGACAAACGTCCAGCTTTTGCTGCCACAGCAAAGGTGCCAGCGGGGAAAAGTGATGCTGCTTCTCACTGCCTCCTGGAACCCCTTCAAATGCCCCAGACAATTTGGCCCTCTCTGCTTTCCTGAAAAGTCTATCCTCAAAAGCACCTTTTTTCACTTTCGGCGCTGTTTGGAGCAAAAAAGACAAACGTCCAGCTTTTGCTGCCACAGCAAAGGTGCCAGCGGGGAAAAGTGATGCTGCTTCTCACTGCCTCCTGGAACCCCTTCAAATGCCCCAGACAATTTGGCCCTCTCTGCTTTCCTGAAAAGTCTATCCTCAAAAGCACCTTTTTTCACTTTCGGCGCTGTTTGGAGTAAAAAAGACAAACGTCCAGCTTTTGCTGCCACAGCAAAGGTGCCAGCGGGGAAAAGTGATGCTGCTTCTCACTGCCTCCTGGAACCCCTTCAAATGCCCCAGACAATTTGGCCCTCTCTGCTTTCCTGCGCACTCTATCCTCAAAAGCACCTTTTTTCACTTTCGGCGCTGTTTGGAGCAAAAAAGACAAACGTCCAGCTTTTGCTGCCACAGCAAAGGTGCCAGCGGGGAAAAGTGATGCTGCTTCTCACTGCCTCCTGGAACCCCTTCAAATGCCCCAGACAATTTGGCCCTCTCTGCTTTCCTGCGCACTCTATCCTCAAAAGCACCTTTTTTCACTATTGGCGCTGTTTGGAGCAAAAAAGACAAACGTCCAGCTTTTGCTGCCACAGCAAAGGTGCCAGCGGGGAAAAGTGATGCTGCTTCTCACTGCCTCCTGGAACCCCTTCAAATGCCCCAGACAATTTGGCCCTCTCTGCTTTCCTGCGCACTCTGTCCTCAAAAGCACCTTTTTTCACTTTCGGCGCTGTTTGGAGCAAAAAAGACAAACGTCCAGCTTTTGCTGCCACAGCAAAGGTGCCAGCGGGGAAAAGTGATGCTGCTTCTCACTGCCTCCTGGAACCCCTTCAAATGCCCCAGACAATTTGGCCCTCTCTGCTTTCCTGCGCACGCTATCCTCAAAAGCACCTTTTTTCACTTTCGGCGCTGTTTGGAGCAAAAAAGACAAACGTCCAGCTTTTGCTGCCACAGCAAAGGTGCCAGCGGGGAAAAGTGATGCTGCTTCTCACTGCCTCCTGGAACCCCTTCAAATGCCCCAGACAATTTGGCCCTCTCTGCTTTCCGGCGCACTCTATCCTCAAAAGCACCTTTTTTCACTTTCGGCGCTGTTTGGAGCAAAAAAGACAAACGTCCAGCTTTTGCTGCCACAGCAAAGGTGGCAGCGGGGAAAAGTGATGCTGCTTCTCACTGCCTCCTGGAACCCCTTCAAATGCCCCAGACAATTTGGCCCTCTCTGCTTTCCTGCGCACTCTATCCTCAAAAGCACCTTTTTTCACTTTCGGCGCTGTTTGGAGCAAAAAAGACAAACGTCCAGCTTTTGCTGCCACAGCAAAGGTGCCAGCGGGGAAAAGTGATGCTGCTTCTCACTGCCTCCTGGAACCCCTTCAAATGCCCCAGACAATTTGGCCCTCTCTGCTTTCCTGCGGTCTCAAGCCTCAAAAACACTTTTTTTTACTCTCGGCAGCCTCCGCAGCAAAAAAGACAAAATTCCAGCATTTGCTGCCACAGCAAATGTGCCAGCAGGGAAACGTGATGCTGCTTCTCACTGCCTCCTGGAACCCCTTCAAATGCCCCAGACAATTTGGCCCTCTCTGCTTTCCTGCGGACTCGAGCCTCAAAAGCACGTTTATTTCATACTCGGCAGACTCTGGAGCAAAAAAGAAAAATGTCCAGATTATGCTGCATCAGCAAATGTGCCAGCGGGGAAAAGTGATGCTGGTCCTCACTGCCTCCTGGAACCCCTTCAAATGCCCCAGACAATTTGGCCCTCTCTGCTTTCCTGCGCACTCTATGCTCAAAAGCACCTTTTTTCACTTTCGGCGCTGTTTGGAGCAAAAAAGACAAACGTCCAGCTTTTGCTGCCACAGCAAAGGTGCCAGCGGGGAAAAGTGATGCTGCTTCTCACTGCCTCCTGGAACCCCTTCAAATGCCCCAGACAATTTGGCCCTCTCTGCTTTCCGGCGCACTCTATCCTCAAAAGCACCTTTTTTCACTTTCGGCGCTGTTTGGAGCAAAAAAGACAAACGTCCAGCTTTTGCTGCCACAGCAAAGGTGCCAGCGGGGAAAAGTGATGCTGCTTCTCACTGCCTCCTGGAACCCCTTCAAATGCCCCAGACAATTTGGCCCTCTCTGCTTTCCTGCGCACTCTATCCTCAAAAGCACCTTTTTTCACTTTCGGCGCTGTTTGGAGCAAAAAAGACAAACGTCCAGCTTTTGCTGCCACAGCAAAGGTGCCAGCGGGGAAAAGTGATGCTGCTTCTCACTGCCTCCTGGAACCCCTTCAAATGCCCCAGACAATTTGGCCCTCTCTGCTTTCCTGAAAAGTCTATCCTCAAAAGCACCTTTTTTCACTTTCGGCGCTGTTTGGAGCAAAAAAGACAAACGTCCAGCTTTTGCTGCCACAGCAAAGGTGCCAGCGGGGAAAAGTGATGCTGCTTCTCACTGCCTCCTGGAACCCCTTCAAATGCCCCAGACAATTTGGCCCTCTCTGCTTTCCTGAAAAGTCTATCCTCAAAAGCACCTTTTTTCACTTTCGGCGCTGTTTGGAGTAAAAAAGACAAACGTCCAGCTTTTGCTGCCACAGCAAAGGTGCCAGCGGGGAAAAGTGATGCTGCTTCTCACTGCCTCCTGGAACCCCTTCAAATGCCCCAGACAATTTGGCCCTCTCTGCTTTCCTGCGCACTCTATCCTCAAAAGCACCTTTTTTCACTTTCGGCGCTGTTTGGAGCAAAAAAGACAAACGTCCAGCTTTTGCTGCCACAGCAAAGGTGCCAGCGGGGAAAAGTGATGCTGCTTCTCACTGCCTCCTGGAACCCCTTCAAATGCCCCAGACAATTTGGCCCTCTCTGCTTTCCTGCGCACTCTATCCTCAAAAGCACCTTTTTTCACTATTGGCGCTGTTTGGAGCAAAAAAGACAAACGTCCAGCTTTTGCTGCCACAGCAAAGGTGCCAGCGGGGAAAAGTGATGCTGCTTCTCACTGCCTCCTGGAACCCCTTCAAATGCCCCAGACAATTTGGCCCTCTCTGCTTTCCTGCGCACTCTGTCCTCAAAAGCACCTTTTTTCACTTTCGGCGCTGTTTGGAGCAAAAAAGACAAACGTCCAGCTTTTGCTGCCACAGCAAAGGTGCCAGCGGGGAAAAGTGATGCTGCTTCTCACTGCCTCCTGGAACCCCTTCAAATGCCCCAGACAATTTGGCCCTCTCTGCTTTCCGGCGCACTCTATCCTCAAAAGCACCTTTTTTCACTTTCGGCGCTGTTTGGAGCAAAAAAGACAAACGTCCAGCTTTTGCTGCCACAGCAAAGGTGCCAGCGGGGAAAAGTGATGCTGCTTCTCACTGCCTCCTGGAACCCCTTCAAATGCCCCAGACAATTTGGCCCTCTCTGCTTTCCGGCGCACTCTATCCTCAAAAGCACCTTTTTTCACTTTCGGCGCTGTTTGGAGCAAAAAAGACAAACGTCCAGCTTTTGCTGCCACAGCAAAGGTGCCAGCGGGGAAAAGTGATGCTGCTTCTCACTGCCTCCTGGAACCCCTTCAAATGCCCCAGACAATTTGGCCCTCTCTGCTTTCCTGCGCACTCTATCCTCAAAAGCACCTTTTTTCACTTTCGGCGCTGTTTGGAGCAAAAAAGACAAACGTCCAGCTTTTGCTGCCACAGCAAAGGTGCCAGCGGGGAAAAGTGATGCTGCTTCTCACTGCCTCCTGGAACCCCTTCAAATGCCCCAGACAATTTGGCCCTCTCTGCTTTCCTGCGGTCTCAAGCCTCAAAAACACTTTTTTTTACTCTCGGCAGCCTCCGCAGCAAAAAAGACAAAATTCCAGCATTTGCTGCCACAGCAAATGTGCCAGCAGGGAAACGTGATGCTGCTTCTCACTGCCTCCTGGAACCCCTTCAAATGCCCCAGACAATTTGGCCCTCTCTGCTTTCCTGCGGACTCGAGCCTCAAAAGCACGTTTATTTCATACTCGGCAGACTCTGGAGCAAAAAAGAAAAATGTCCAGATTATGCTGCATCAGCAAATGTGCCAGCGGGGAAAAGTGATGCTGGTCCTCACTGCCTCCTGGAACCCCTTCAAATGCCCCAGACAATTTGGCCCTCTCTGCTTTCCTGCGCACTCTATGCTCAAAAGCACCTTTTTTCACTTTCGGCGCTGTTTGGAGCAAAAAAGACAAACGTCCAGCTTTTGCTGCCACAGCAAAGGTGCCAGCGGGGAAAAGTGATGCTGCTTCTCACTGCCTCCTGGAACCCCTTCAAATGCCCCAGACAATTTGGCCCTCTCTGCTTTCCTGCGCACTCTATCCTCAAAAGCACCTTTTTTCACTTTCGGCGCTGTTTGGAGCAAAAAAGACAAAATTCCAGCATTTGCTGCCACAGCAAAGGTGCCAGCGGGGAAAAGTGATGCTGCTTCTCACTGCCTCCTGGAACCCCTTCAAATGCCCCAGACAATTTGGCCCTCTCTGCTTTCCTGCGCACGCTATCCTCAAAAGCACCTTTTTTCACTTTCGGCGCTGTTTGGAGCAAAAAAGACAAACGTCCAGCTTTTGCTGCCACAGCAAAGGTGCCAGCGGGGAAAAGTGATGCTGCTTCTCACTGCCTCCTGGAACCCCTTCAAATGCCCCAGACAATTTGGCCCTCTCTGCTTTCCTGAAAAGTCTATCCTCAAAAGCACCTTTTTTCACTTTCGGCGCTGTTTGGAGCAAAAAAGACAAACGTCCAGCTTTTGCTGCCACAGCAAAGGTGCCAGCGGGGAAAAGTGATGCTGCTTCTCACTGCCTCCTGGAACCCCTTCAAATGCCCCAGACAATTTGGCCCTCTCTGCTTTCCTGCGCACTCTATCCTCAAAAGCCCCTTTTTTCACTTTCGGCGCTGTTTGGAGCAAAAAAGACAAACGTCCAGCTTTTGCTGCCACAGCAAAGGTGCCAGCGGGGAAAAGTGATGCTGCTTCTCACTGCCTCCTGGAACCCCTTCAAATGCCCCAGACAATTTGGCCCTCTCTGCTTTCCTGAAAAGTCTATCCTCAAAAGCACCTTTTTTCACTTTCGGCGCTGTTTGGAGCAAAAAAGACAAACGTCCAGCTTTTGCTGCCACAGCAAAGGTGCCAGCGGGGAAAAGTGATGCTGCTTCTCACTGCCTCCTGGAACCCCTTCAAATGCCCCAGACAATTTGGCCCTCTCTGCTTTCCTGAAAAGTCTATCCTCAAAAGCACCTTTTTTCACTTTCGGCGCTGTTTGGAGTAAAAAAGACAAACGTCCAGCTTTTGCTGCCACAGCAAAGGTGCCAGCGGGGAAAAGTGATGCTGCTTCTCACTGCCTCCTGGAACCCCTTCAAATGCCCCAGACAATTTGGCCCTCTCTGCTTTCCTGCGCACTCTATCCTCAAAAGCACCTTTTTTCACTTTCGGCGCTGTTTGGAGCAAAAAAGACAAACGTCCAGCTTTTGCTGCCACAGCAAAGGTGCCAGCGGGGAAAAGTGATGCTGCTTCTCACTGCCTCCTGGTACCCCTTCAAATGCCCCAGACAATTTGGCCCTCTCTGCTTTCCTGCGCACTCTATCCTCAAAAGCACCTTTTTTCACTATTGGCGCTGTTTGGTGCAAAAAAGACAAACGTCCAGCTTTTGCTGCCACAGCAAAGGTGCCAGCGGGGAAAAGTGATGCTGCTTCTCACTGCCTCCTGGAACCCCTTCAAACGCCCCAGACAATTTGGCCCTCTCTGCTTTCCTGAAAAGTCTATCCTCAAAAGCACCTTTTTTCACTTTCGGCGCTGTTTGGAGCAAAAAAGACAAACGTCCAGCTTTTGCTGCCACAGCAAAGGTGCCAGCGGGGAAAAGTGATGCTGCTTCTCACTGCCTCCTGGAACCCCTTCAAATGCCCCAGACAATTTGGCCCTCTCTGCTTTCCTGCGCACTCTATCCTCAAAAGCACCTTTTTTCACTTTCGGCGCTGTTTGGAGCAAAAAAGACAAACGTCCAGCTTTTGCTGCCACAGCAAAGGTGCCAGCGGGGAAAAGTGATGCTGCTTCTCACTGCCTCCTGGAACCCCTTCAAATGCCCCAGACAATTTGGCCCTCTCTGCTTTCCTGCGCACTCTATCCTCAAAAGCACCTTTTTTCACTTTCGGCGCTGTTTGGAGCAAAAAAGACAAACGTCCAGCTTTTGCTGCCACAGCAAAGGTGCCAGCGGGGAAAAGTGATGCTGCTTCTCACTGCCTCCTGGAACCCCTTCAAATGCCCCAGACAATTTGGCCCTCTCTGCTTTCCGGCGCACTCTATCCTCAAAAGCACCTTTTTTCACTTTCGGCGCTGTTTGGAGCAAAAAAGACAAACGTCCAGCTTTTGCTGCCACAGCAAAGGTGCCAGCGGGGAAAAGTGATGCTGCTTCTCACTGCCTCCTGGAACCCCTTCAAATGCCCCAGACAATTTGGCCCTCTCTGCTTTCCTGCGCACGCTATCCTCAAAAGCACCTTTTTTCACTTTCGGCGCTGTTTGGAGCAAAAAAGACAAACGTCCAGCTTTTGCTGCCACAGCAAAGGTGCCAGCGGGGAAAAGTGATGCTGCTTCTCACTGCCTCCTGGAACCCCTTCAAATGCCCCAGACAATTTGGCCCTCTCTGCTTTCCTGAAAAGTCTATCCTCAAAAGCACCTTTTTTCACTTTCGGCGCTGTTTGGAGCAAAAAAGACAAACGTCCAGCTTTTGCTGCCACAGCAAAGGTGCCAGCGGGGAAAAGTGATGCTGCTTCTCACTGCCTCCTGGAACCCCTTCAAATGCCCCAGACAATTTGGCCCTCTCTGCTTTCCTGCGCACTCTATCCTCAAAAGCCCCTTTTTTCACTTTCGGCGCTGTTTGGAGCAAAAAAGACAAACGTCCAGCTTTTGCTGCCACAGCAAAGGTGCCAGCGGGGAAAAGTGATGCTGCTTCTCACTGCCTCCTGGAACCCCTTCAAATGCCCCAGACAATTTGGCCCTCTCTGCTTTCCTGCGCACTCTATCCTCAAAAGCACCTTTTTTCACTTTCGGCGCTGTTTGGAGCAAAAAAGACAAACGTCCAGCTTTTGCTGCCACAGCAAAGGTGCCAGCGGGGAAAAGTGATGCTGCTTCTCACTGCCTCCTGGAACCCCTTCAAATGCCCCAGACAATTTGGCCCTCTCTGCTTTCCTGAAAAGTCTATCCTCAAAAGCACCTTTTTTCACTTTCGGCGCTGTTTGGAGCAAAAAAGACAAACGTCCAGCTTTTGCTGCCACAGCAAAGGTGCCAGCGGGGAAAAGTGATGCTGCTTCTCACTGCCTCCTGGAACCCCTTCAAATGCCCCAGACAATTTGGCCCTCTCTGCTTTCCTGAAAAGTCTATCCTCAAAAGCACCTTTTTTCACTTTCGGCGCTGTTTGGAGCAAAAAAGACAAACGTCCAGCTTTTGCTGCCACAGCAAAGGTGCCAGCGGGGAAAAGTGATGCTGGTCCTCACTGCCTCCTGGAACCCCTTCAAATGCCCCAGACAATTTGGCCCTCTCTGCTTTCCTGAAAAGTCTATCCTCAAAAGCACCTTTTTTCACTTTCGGCGCTGTTTGGAGCAAAAAAGACAAACGTCCAGCTTTTGCTGCCACAGCAAAGGTGCCAGCGGGGAAAAGTGATGCTGCTTCTCACTGCCTCCTGGAACCCCTTCAAATGCCCCAGACAATTTGGCCCTCTCTGCTTTCCTGCGCACTCTATCCTCAAAAGCACCTTTTTTCACTATTGGCGCTGTTTGGAGCAAAAAAGACAAACGTCCAGCTTTTGCTGCCACAGCAAAGGTGCCAGCGGGGAAAAGTGATGCTGCTTCTCACTGCCTCCTGGAACCCCTTCAAACGCCCCAGACAATTTGGCCCTCTCTGCTTTCCTGAAAAGTCTATCCTCAAAAGCACCTTTTTTCACTTTCGGCGCTGTTTGGAGCAAAAAAGACAAACGTCCAGCTTTTGCTGCCACAGCAAAGGTGCCAGCGGGGAAAAGTGATGCTGCTTCTCACTGCCTCCTGGAACCCCTTCAAATGCCCCACACAATTTGGCCCTCTCTGCTTTCCTGAAAAGTCTATCCTCAAAAGCACGTTTATTTCATACTCGGCAGACTCTGGAGCAAAAAAGAAAAATGTCCAGCTTATGCTGCATCAGCAAAGGTGCCAGCGGGGAAAAGTGATGCTGGTCCTCACTGCCTCCTGGAACCCCTTCAAATGCCCCAGACAATTTGGCCCTCTCTGCTTTCCTGCGCACTCTATGCTCAAAAGCACCTTTTTTCACTTTCGGCGCTGTTTGGAGCAAAAAAGACAAACGTCCAGCTTTTGCTGCCACAGCAAAGGTGCCAGCGGGGAAAAGTGATGCTGCTTCTCACTGCCTCCTGGAACCCCTTCAAATGCCCCAGACAATTTGGCCCTCTCTGCTTTCCTGCGCACTCTATCCTCAAAAGCACCTTTTTTCACTTTCGGCGCTGTTTGGAGCAAAAAAGACAAACGTCCAGCTTTTGCTGCCACAGCAAAGGTGCCAGCGGGGAAAAGTGATGCTGCTTCTCACTGCCTCCTGGAACCCCTTCAAATGCCCCAGACAATTTGGCCCTCTCTGCTTTCCTGCGCACGCTATCCTCAAAAGCACCTTTTTTCACTTTCGGCGCTGTTTGGAGCAAAAAAGACAAATGTCCAGCTTTTGCTGCCACAGCAAAGGTGGCAGCGGGGAAAAGTGATGCTGCTTCTCACTGCCTCCTGGAACCCCTTCAAATGCCCCAGACAATTTGGCCCTCTCTGCTTTCCTGCGCACTCTATCCTCAAAAGCACCTTTTTTCACTTTCGGCGCTGTTTGGAGCAAAAAAGACAAACGTCCAGCTTTTGCTGCCACAGCAAAGGTGCCAGCGGGGAAAAGTGATGCTGCTTCTCACTGCCTCCTGGAACCCCTTCAAATGCCCCAGACAATTTGGCCCTCTCTGCTTTCCTGAAAAGTCTGTCCTCAAAAGCACCTTTTTTCACTTTCGGCGCTGTTTGGAGCAAAAAAGACAAACGTCCAGCTTTTGCTGTCACAGCAAAGGTGCCAGCGGGGAAAAGTGATGCTGCTTCTCACTGCCTCCTGGAACCCCTTCAAATGCCCCAGACAATTTGGCCCTATCTGCTTTCCTGAAAAGTCTATCCTCAAAAGCACCTTTTTTCACTTTCGGCGCTGTTTGGAGCAAAAAAGACAAACGTCCAGCTTTTGCTGCCACAGCAAAGGTGGCAGCGGGGAAAAGTGATGCTGCTTCTCACTGCCTCCTGGAACCCCTTCAAATGCCCCAGACAATTTGGCCCTCTCTGCTTTCCTGCGCACGCTATCCTCAAAAGCACCTTTTTTCACTTTCGGCGCTGTTTGGAGCAAAAAAGACAAACGTCCAGCTTTTGCTGCCACAGCAAAGGTGCCAGCGGGGAAAAGTGATGCTGCTTCTCACTGCCTCCTGGAACCCCTTCAAATGCCCCAGACAATTTGGCCCTCTCTGCTTTCCTGCGCACGCTATCCTCAAAAGCACCTTTTTTCACTTTCGGCGCTGTTTGGAGCAAAAAAGACAAACGTCCAGCTTTTGCTGCCACAGCAAAGGTGCCAGCGGGGAAAAGTGATGCTGCTTCTCACTGCCTCCTGTAACCCCTTCAAATGCCCCAGACAATTTGGCCCTCTCTGCTTTCCTGCGCACTCTATCCTCAAAAGCACCTTTTTTCACTTTCGGCGCTGTTTGGAGCAAAAAAGACAAACGTCCAGCTTTTGCTGCCACAGCAAAGGTGCCAGCGGGGAAAAGTGATGCTGGTCCTCACTGCCTCCTGGAACCCCTTCAAATGCCCCAGACAATTTGGCCCTCTCTGCTTTCCTGCGCACTCTATCCTCAAAAGCACCTTTTTTCACTTTCGGCGCTGTTTGGAGCAAAAAAGACAAACGTCCAGCTTTTGCTGCCACAGCAAAGGTGCCAGCGGGGAAAAGTGATGCTGCTTCTCACTGCCTCCTGGAACCCCTTCAAATGCCCCAGACAATTTGGCCCTCTCTGCTTTCCTGCGCACGCTATCCTCAAAAGCACCTTTTTTCACTTTCGGCGCTGTTTGGAGCAAAAAAGACAAACGTCCAGCTTTTGCTGCCACAGCAAAGGTGCCAGCGGGGAAAAGTGATGCTGCTTCTCACTGCCTCCTGGAACCCCTTCAAATGCCCCAGACAATTTGGCCCTCTCTGCTTTCCTGCGCACTCTATCCTCAAAAGCACCTTTTTTCACTTTCGGCGCTGTTTGGAGCAAAAAAGACAAACGTCCAGCTTTTGCTGCCACAGCAAAGGTGCCAGCGGGGAAAAGTGATGCTGCTTCTCACTGCCTCCTGGAACCCCTTCAAATGCCCCAGACAATTTGGCCCTCTCTGCTTTCCTGAAAAGTCTATCCTCAAAAGCACCTTTTTTCACTTTCGGCGCTGTTTGGAGCAAAAAAGACAAACGTCCAGCTTTTGCTGCCACAGCAAAGGTGCCAGCGGGGAAAAGTGATGCTGCTTCTCACTGCCTCCTGTAACCCCTTCAAATGCCCCAGACAATTTGGCCCTCTCTGCTTTCCTGCGCACTCTATCCTCAAAAGCACCTTTTTTCACTTTCGGCGCTGTTTGGAGCAAAAAAGACAAACGTCCAGCTTTTGCTGCCACAGCAAAGGTGCCAGCGGGGAAAAGTGATGCTGCTTCTCACTGCCTCCTGGAACCCCTTCAAATGCCCCAGACAATTTGGCCCTCTCTGCTTTCCTGAAAAGTCTATCCTCAAAGCACCTTTTTTCACTTTCGGCGCTGTTTGGAGCAAAAAAGACAAACGTCCAGCTTTTGCTGCCACAGCAAAGGTGCCAGCGGGGAAAAGTGATGCTGCTTCTCACTGCCTCCTGGAACCCCTTCAAATGCCCCAGACAATTTGGCCCTCTCTGCTTTCCTGCGCACTCTATCCTCAAAAGCACCTTTTTTCACTTTCGGCGCTGTTTGGAGCAAAAAAGACAAACGTCCAGCTTTTGCTGCCACAGCAAAGGTGCCAGCGGGGAAAAGTGATGCTGCTTCTCACTGCCTCCTGGAACCCCTTCAAATGCCCCAGACAATTTGGCCCTCTCTGCTTTCCTGAAAAGTCTATCCTCAAAAGCACCTTTTTTCACTTTCGGCGCTGTTTGGAGCAAAAAAGACAAACGTCCAGCTTTTGCTGCCACAGCAAAGGTGCCAGCGGGGAAAAGTGATGCTGCTTCTCACTGCCTCCTGGAACCCCTTCAAATGCCCCAGACAATTTGGCCCTCTCTGCTTTCCTGCGCACTCTATCCTCAAAAGCACCTTTTTTCACTTTCGGCGCTGTTTGGAGCAAAAAAGACAAACGTCCAGCTTTTGCTGCCACAGCAAAGGTGCCAGCGGGGAAAAGTGATGCTGGTCCTCACTGCCTCCTGGAACCCCTTCAAATGCCCCAGACAATTTGGCCCTCTCTGCTTTCCTGCGCACTCTATCCTCAAAAGCACCTTTTTTCACTTTCGGCGCTGTTTGGAGCAAAAAAGACAAACGTCCAGCTTTTGCTGCCACAGCAAAGGTGCCAGCGGGGAAAAGTGATGCTGCTTCTCACTGCCTCCTGGAACCCCTTCAAATGCCCCAGACAATTTGGCCCTCTCTGCTTTCCTGCGCACTCTATCCTCAAAAGCACCTTTTTTCACTTTCGGCGCTGTTTGGAGCAAAAAAGACAAACGTCCAGCTTTTGCTGCCACAGCAAAGGTGCCAGCGGGGAAAAGTGATGCTGCTTCTCACTGCCTCCTGGAACCCCTTCAAACGCCCCAGACAATTTGGCCCTCTCTGCTTTCCTGAAAAGTCTATCCTCAAAAGCACCTTTTTTCACTTTCGGTGCTGTTTGGAGCAAAAAAGACAAACGTCCAGCTTTTGCTGCCACAGCAAAGGTGCCAGCGGGGAAAAGTGATGCTGCTTCTCACTGCCTCCTGGAACCCCTTCAAATGCCCCAGACAATTTGGCCCTCTCTGCTTTCCTGAAAAGTCTATCCTCAAAAGCACCTTTTTTCACTTTCGGCGCTGTTTGGAGCAAAAAAGACAAACGTCCAGCTTTTGCTGCCACAGCAAAGGTGCCAGCGGGGAAAAGTGATGCTGCTTCTCACTGCCTCCTGGAACCCCTTCAAATGCCCCAGACAATTTGGCCCTCTCTGCTTTCCTGCGGACTCGAGCCTGAAAAGCACGTTTATTTCATACTCGGCAGACTCTGGAGCAAAAAAGAAAAATGTCCAGCTTATGCTGCATCAGCAAAGGTGCCAGCGGGGAAAAGTGATGCTGGTCCTCACTGCCTCCTGGAACCCCTTCAAATGCCCCAGACAATTTGGCCCTCTCTGCTTTCCTGCGCACTCTATGCTCAAAAGCACCTTTTTTCACTTTCGGCGCTGTTTGGAGCAAAAAAGACAAACGTCCAGCTTTTGCTGCCACAGCAAAGGTGCCAGCGGGGAAAAGTGATGCTGCTTCTCACTGCCTCCTGGAACCCCTTCAAATGCCCCAGACAATTTGGCCCTCTCTGCTTTCCTGAAAAGTCTATCCTCAAAAGCACCTTTTTTCACTTTCGGCGCTGTTTGGAGCAAAAAAGACAAACGTCCAGCTTTTGCTGTCACAGCAAAGGTGCCAGCGGGGAAAAGTGATGCTGCTTCTCACTGCCTCCTGGAACCCCTTCAAATGCCCCAGACAATTTGGCCCTCTCTGCTTTCCTGAAAAGTCTGTCCTCAAAAGCACCTTTTTTCACTTTCGGCGCTGTTTGGAGCAAAAAAGACAAACGTCCAGCTTTTGCTGCCACAGCAAAGGTGCCAGCGGGGAAAAGTGATGCTGGTCCTCACTGCCTCCTGGAACCCCTTCAAATGCCCCAGACAATTTGGCCCTCTCTGCTTTCCTGCGCACTCTATCCTCAAAAGCACCTTTTTTCACTTTCGGCGCTGTTTGGAGCAAAAAAGACAAACGTCCAGCTTTTGCTGCCACAGCAAAGGTGCCAGCGGGGAAAAGTGATGCTGCTTCTCACTGCCTCCTGGAACCCCTTCAAATGCCCCAGACAATTTGGCCCTCTCTGCTTTCCTGCGCACTCTATCCTCAAAAGCACCTTTTTTCACTTTCGGCGCTGTTTGGAGCAAAAAAGACAAACGTCCAGCTTTTGCTGCCACAGCAAAGGTGCCAGCGGGGAAAAGTGATGCTGCTTCTCACTGCCTCCTGGAACCCCTTCAAACGCCCCAGACAATTTGGCCCTCTCTGCTTTCCTGAAAAGTCTATCCTCAAAAGCACCTTTTTTCACTTTCGGTGCTGTTTGGAGCAAAAAAGACAAACGTCCAGCTTTTGCTGCCACAGCAAAGGTGCCAGCGGGGAAAAGTGATGCTGCTTCTCACTGCCTCCTGGAACCCCTTCAAATGCCCCAGACAATTTGGCCCTCTCTGCTTTCCTGAAAAGTCTATCCTCAAAAGCACCTTTTTTCACTTTCGGCGCTGTTTGGAGCAAAAAAGACAAACGTCCAGCTTTTGCTGCCACAGCAAAGGTGCCAGCGGGGAAAAGTGATGCTGCTTCTCACTGCCTCCTGGAACCCCTTCAAATGCCCCAGACAATTTGGCCCTCTCTGCTTTCCTGCGGACTCGAGCCTGAAAAGCACGTTTATTTCATACTCGGCAGACTCTGGAGCAAAAAAGAAAAATGTCCAGCTTATGCTGCATCAGCAAAGGTGCCAGCGGGGAAAAGTGATGCTGGTCCTCACTGCCTCCTGGAACCCCTTCAAATGCCCCAGACAATTTGGCCCTCTCTGCTTTCCTGCGCACTCTATGCTCAAAAGCACCTTTTTTCACTTTCGGCGCTGTTTGGAGCAAAAAAGACAAACGTCCAGCTTTTGCTGCCACAGCAAAGGTGCCAGCGGGGAAAAGTGATGCTGCTTCTCACTGCCTCCTGGAACCCCTTCAAATGCCCCAGACAATTTGGCCCTCTCTGCTTTCCTGAAAAGTCTATCCTCAAAAGCACCTTTTTTCACTTTTGGCGCTGTTTGGAGCAAAAAAGACAAACGTCCAGCTTTTGCTGCCACAGCAAAGGTGCCAGCGGGGAAAAGTGATGCTGCTTCTCACTGCCTCCTGGAACCCCTTCAAATGCCCCAGACAATTTGGCCCTCTCTGCTTTCCTGAAAAGTCTATCCTCAAAAGCACCTTTTTTCACTTTCGGCGCTGTTTGGAGCAAAAAAGACAAACGTCCAGCTTTTGCTGTCACAGCAAAGGTGCCAGCGGGGAAAAGTGATGCTGCTTCTCACTGCCTCCTGGAACCCCTTCAAATGCCCCAGACAATTTGGCCCTCTCTGCTTTCCTGAAAAGTCTATCCTCAAAAACACCTTTTTTCACTTTCGGCGCTGTTTGGAGCAAAAAAGACAAACGTCCAGCTTTTGCTGCCACAGCAAAGGTGGCAGCGGGGAAAAGTGATGCTGCTTCTCACTGCCTCCTGGAACCCCTTCAAATGCCCCAGACAATTTGGCCCTCTCTGCTTTCCTGCGCACTCTATCCTCAAAAGCACCTTTTTTCACTTTCGGCGCTGTTTGGAGCAAAAAAGACAAACGTCCAGCTTTTGCTGCCACAGCAAAGGTGCCAGCGGGGAAAAGTGATGCTGCTTCTCACTGCCTCCTGGAACCCCTTCAAATGCCCCAGACAATTTGGCCCTCTCTGCTTTCCTGAAAAGTCTGTCCTCAAAAGCACCTTTTTTCACTTTCGGCGCTGTTTGGAGCAAAAAAGACAAACGTCCAGCTTTTGCTGTCACAGCAAAGGTGCCAGCGGGGAAAAGTGATGCTGCTTCTCACTGCCTCCTGGAACCCCTTCAAATGCCCCAGACAATTTGGCCCTATCTGCTTTCCTGAAAAGTCTATCCTCAAAAGCACCTTTTTTCACTTTTGGCGCTGTTTGGAGCAAAAAAGACAAACGTCCAGCTTTTGCTGCCACAGCAAAGGTGGCAGCGGGGAAAAGTGATGCTGCTTCTCACTGCCTCCTGGAACCCCTTCAAATGCCCCAGACAATTTGGCCCTCTCTGCTTTCCTGCGCACGCTATCCTCAAAAGCACCTTTTTTCACTTTCGGCGCTGTTTGGAGCAAAAAAGACAAACGTCCAGCTTTTGCTGCCACAGCAAAGGTGCCAGCGGGGAAAAGTGATGCTGCTTCTCACTGCCTCCTGGAACCCCTTCAAATGCCCCAGACAATTTGGCCCTCTCTGCTTTCCTGCGCACGCTATCCTCAAAAGCACCTTTTTTCACTTTCGGCGCTGTTTGGAGCAAAAAAGACAAACGTCCAGCTTTTGCTGCCACAGCAAAGGTGCCAGCGGGGAAAAGTGATGCTGCTTCTCACTGCCTCCTGGAACCCCTTCAAATGCCCCAGACAATTTGGCCCTCTCTGCTTTCCTGAAAAGTCTATCCTCAAAAGCACCTTTTTTCACTTTCGGCGCTGTTTGGAGCAAAAAAGACAAACGTCCAGCTTTTGCTGCCACAGCAAAGGTCGCAGCGGGGAAAAGTGATGCTGGTCCTCACTGCCTCCTGGAACCCCTTCAAATACCCCAGACAATTTGGCCCTCTCTGCTTTCCTGAAAAGTCTATCCTCAAAAGCACCTTTTTTCACTTTCGGCGCTGTTTGGAGCAAAAAAGACAAACGTCCAGCTTTTGCTGCCACAGCAAAGGTGCCAGCGGGGAAAAGTGATGCTGGTCCTCACTGCCTCCTGGAACCCCTTCAAATGCCCCAGACAATTTGGCCCTCTCTGCTTTCCTGAAAAGTCTGTCCTCAAAAGCACCTTTTTTCACTTTCGGCGCTGTTTGGAGCAAAAAAGACAAACGTCCAGCTTTTGCTGCCACAGCAAAGGTGCCAGCGGGGAAAAGTGATGCTGCTTCTCACTGCCTCCTGGAACCCCTTCAAATGCCCCAGACAATTTGGCCCTCTCTGCTTTCCTGAAAAGTCTATCCTCAAAAGCACCTTTTTTCACTTTCGGCGCTGTTTGGAGCAAAAAAGACAAACGTCCAGCTTTTGCTGCCACAGCAAAGGTGGCAGCGGGGAAAAGTGATGCTGCTTCTCACTGCCTCCTGGAACCCCTTCAAATGCCCCAGACAATTTGGCCCTCTCTGCTTTCCTGCGC
This sequence comes from Vanellus vanellus, assembly GCF_965231255.1. NCBI lineage: Eukaryota > Metazoa > Chordata > Aves > Charadriiformes > Charadriidae > Vanellus > Vanellus vanellus. The sequence goes on from NW_028127576.1 coordinate 162,462, forward strand.
ACGCTATCCTCAAAAGCACCTTTTTTCACTTTCGGCGCTGTTTGGAGCAAAAAAGACAAACGTCCAGCTTTTGCTGCCACAGCAAAGGTGCCAGCGGGGAAAAGTGATGCTGCTTCTCACTGCCTCCTGGAACCCCTTCAAATGCCCCAGACAATTTGGCCCTCTCTGCTTTCCTGCGCACTCTATCCTCAAAAGCCCCTTTTTTCACTTTCGGCGCTGTTTGGAGCAAAAAAGACAAACGTCCAGCTTTTGCTGCCACAGCAAAGGTGCCAGCGGGGAAAAGTGATGCTGCTTCTCACTGCCTCCTGGAACCCCTTCAAATGCCCCAGACAATTTGGCCCTCTCTGCTTTCCTGCGCACTCTATCCTCAAAAGCCCCTTTTTTCACTTTCGGCGCTGTTTGGAGCAAAAAAGACAAACGTCCAGCTTTTGCTGCCACAGCAAAGGTGCCAGCGGGGAAAAGTGATGCTGGTCCTCACTGCCTCCTGGAACCCCTTCAAATGCCCCAGACAATTTGGCCCTCTCTGCTTTCCTGAAAAGTCTATCCTCAAAAGCACCTTTTTTCACTTTCGTCGCTGTTTGGAGCAAAAAAGACAAACGTCCAGCTTTTGCTGCCACAGCAAAGGTGGCAGCGGGGAAAAGTGATGCTGCTTCTCACTGCCTCCTGGAACCCCTTCAAATGCCCCAGACAATTTGGCCCTCTCTGCTTTCCTGAAAAGTCTATCCTCAAAAGCACCTTTTTTCACTTTCGGCGCTGTTTGGAGCAAAAAAGACAAACGTCCAGCTTTTGCTGCCACAGCAAAGGTGCCAGCGGGGAAAAGTGATGCTGGTCCTCACTGCCTCCTGGAACCCCTTCAAATGCCCCAGACAATTTGGCCCTCTCTGCTTTCCTGAAAAGTCTATCCTCAAAAGCACCTTTTTTCACTATTGGCGCTGTTTGGAGCAAAAAAGACAAACGTCCAGCTTTTGCTGCCACAGCAAAGGTGCCAGCGGGGAAAAGTGATGCTGCTTCTCACTGCCTCCTGGAACCCCTTCAAATGCCCCAGACAATTTGGCCCTCTCTGCTTTCCTGCGCACTCTATCCTCAAAAGCACCTTTTTTCACTTTCGGCGCTGTTTGGAGCAAAAAAGACAAACGTCCAGCTTTTGCTGCCACAGCAAAGGTGCCAGCGGGGAAAAGTGATGCTGGTCCTAACTGCCTCCTGGAACCCCTTCAAATGCCCCAGACAATTTGGCCCTCTCTGCTTTCCTGCGCACGCTATCCTCAAAAGCACCTTTTTTCACTTTCGGCGCTGTTTGGAGCAAAAAAGACAAACGTCCAGCTTTTGCTGCCACAGCAAAGGTGCCAGCGGGGAAAAGTGATGCTGCTTCTCACTGCCTCCTGGAACCCCTTCAAATGCCCCAGACAATTTGGCCCTATCTGCTTTCCTGAAAAGTCTATCCTCAAAAGCACCTTTTTTCACTTTCGGCGCTGTTTGGAGCAAAAAAGACAAACGTCCAGCTTTTGCTGCCACAGCAAAGGTGCCAGCGGGGAAAAGTGATGCTGCTTCTCACTGCCTCCTGGAACCCCTTCAAATGCCCCAGACAATTTGGCCCTCTCTGCTTTCCTGCGGTCTCAAGCCTCAAAAACACTTTTTTTTACTCTCGGCAGCCTCCGCAGCAAAAAAGACAAAATTCCAGCATTTGCTGCCACAGCAAATGTGCCAGCAGGGAAACGTGATGCTGCTTCTCACTGCCTCCTGGAACCCCTTCAAATGCCCCAGACAATTTGGCCCTCTCTGCTTTCCTGCGGACTCGAGCCTCAAAAGCACCTTTTTTCACTTTCGGCGCTGTTTGGAGCAAAAAAGACAAACGTCCAGCTTTTGCTGCCACAGCAAAGGTGCCAGCGGGGAAAAGTGATGCTGCTTCTCACTGCCTCCTGGAACCCCTTCAAATGCCCCAGACAATTTGGCCCTCTCTGCTTTCCTGCGCACGCTATCCTCAAAAGCACCTTTTTTCACTTTCGGCGCTGTTTGGAGCAAAAAAGACAAACGTCCAGCTTTTTCTGCCACAGCAAAGGTGCCAGCGGGGAAAAGTGATGCTGCTTCTCACTGCCTCCTGGAACCCCTTCAAATGCCCCAGACAATTTGGCCCTCTCTGCTTTCCTGCGCACGCTATCCTCAAAAGCACCTTTTTTCACTTTCGGCGCTGTTTGGAGCAAAAAAGACAAACGTCCAGCTTTTGCTGCCACAGCAAAGGTGCCAGCGGGGAAAAGTGATGCTGCTTCTCACTGCCTCCTGGAACCCCTTCAAATGCCCCAGACAATTTGGCCCTCTCTGCTTTCCTGCGCACGCTATCCTCAAATGCACCTTTTTTCACTTTCGGCGCTGTTTGGAGCAAAAAAGACAAACGTCCAGCTTTTGCTGCCACAGCAAAGGTGCCAGCGGGGAAAAGTGATGCTGGTCCTCACTGCCTCCTGGAACCCCTTCAAATGCCCCACACAATTTGGCCCTCTCTGCTTTCCTGAAAAGTCTATCCTCAAAAGCACCTTTTTTCACTTTCGGCGCTGTTTGGAGCAAAAAAGACAAACGTCCAGCTTTTGCTGCCACAGCAAAGGTGCCAGCGGGGAAAAGTGATGCTGGTCCTCACTGCCTCCTGGAACCCCTTCAAATGCCCCAGACAATTTGGCCCTCTCTGCTTTCCTGAAAAGTCTGTCCTCAAAAGCACCTTTTTTCACTTTCGGCGCTGTTTGGAGCAAAAAAGACAAACGTCCAGCTTTTGCTGCCACAGCAAAGGTGCCAGCGGGGAAAAGTGATGCTGCTTCTCACTGCCTCCTGGAACCCCTTCAAATGCCCCAGACAATTTGGCCCTCTCTGCTTTCCTGCGCACTCTATCCTCAAAAGCACCTTTTTTCACTTTCGGCGCTGTTTGGAGCAAAAAAGACAAACGTCCAGCTTTTGCTGCCACAGCAAAGGTGCCAGCGGGGAAAAGTGATGCTGCTTCTCACTGCCTCCTGGAACCCCTTCAAATGCCCCAGACAATTTGGCCCTCTCTGCTTTCCTGCGCACTCTATCCTCAAAAGCACCTTTTTTCACTTTCGGCGCTGTTTGGAGCAAAAAAGACAAACGTCCAGCTTTTGCTGCCACAGCAAAGGTGCCAGCGGGGAAAAGTGATGCTGCTTCTCACTGCCTCCTGGAACCCCTTCAAATGCCCCAGACAATTTGGCCCTCTCTGCTTTCCTGAAAAGTCTATCCTCAAAAGCACCTTTTTTCACTTTCGGCGCTGTTTGGAGCAAAAAAGACAAACGTCCAGCTTTTGCTGCCACAGCAAAGGTGCCAGCGGGGAAAAGTGATGCTGCTTCTCACTGCCTCCTGGAACCCCTTCAAATGCCCCAGACAATTTGGCCCTCTCTGCTTTCCTGCGCACGCTATCCTCAAATGCACCTTTTTTCACTTTCGGCGCTGTTTGGAGCAAAAAAGACAAACGTCCAGCTTTTGCTGCCACAGCAAAGGTGCCAGCGGGGAAAAGTGATGCTGCTTCTCACTGCCTCCTGGAACCCCTTCAAATGCCCCAGACAATTTGGCCCTCTCTGCTTTCCTGCGCACTCTATCCTCAAAAGCACCTTTTTTCACTTTCGGCGCTGTTTGGAGCAAAAAAGACAAACGTCCAGCTTTTGCTGCCACAGCAAAGGTGCCAGCGGGGAAAAGTGATGCTGCTTCTCACTGCCTCCTGGAACCCCTTCAAATGCCCCAGACAATTTGGCCCTCTCTGCTTTCCTGAAAAGTCTATCCTCAAAAGCACCTTTTTTCACTTTCGGCGCTGTTTGGAGCAAAAAAGACAAACGTCCAGCTTTTGCTGCCACAGCAAAGGTGCCAGCGGGGAAAAGTGATGCTGCTTCTCACTGCCTCCTGGAACCCCTTCAAATGCCCCAGACAATTTGGCCCTCTCTGCTTTCCTGAAAAGTCTATCCTCAAAAGCACCTTTTTTCACTTTCGGCGCTGTTTGGAGCAAAAAAGACAAACGTCCAGCTTTTGCTGCCACAGCAAAGGTGCCAGCAGGGAAAAGTGATGCTGCTTCTCACTGCCTCCTGGAACCCCTTCAAATGCCCCAGACAATTTGGCCCTCTCTGCTTTCCTGCGCACTCTATCCTCAAAAGCACCTTTTTTCACTTTCGGCGCTGTTTGGAGCACAAAAGACAAACGTCCAGCTTTTGCTGCCACAGCAAAGGTGCCAGCGGGGAAAAGTGATGCTGGTCCTCACTGCCTCCTGGAACCCCTTCAAATGCCCCAGACAATTTGGCCCTCTCTGCTTTCCTGCGCACTCTATCCTCAAAAGCACCTTTTTTCACTTTCGGCGCTGTTTGGAGCAAAAAAGACAAACGTCCAGCTTTTGCTGCCACAGCAAAGGTGCCAGCGGGGAAAAGTGATGCTGCTTCTCACTGCCTCCTGGAACCCCTTCAAATGCCCCAGACAATTTGGCCCTCTCTGCTTTCCTGCGCACGCTATCCTCAAAAGCACCTTTTTTCACTATTGGCACTGTTTGGAGCAAAAAAGACAAACGTCCAGCTTTTGCTGCCACAGCAAAGGTGCCAGCGGGGAAAAGTGATGCTGCTTCTCACTGCCTCCTGGAACCCCTTCAAATGCCCCAGACAATTTGGCCCTCTCTGCTTTCCTGCGCACTCTATCCTCAAAAGCACCTTTTTTCACTTTCGGCGCTGTTTGGAGCAAAAAAGACAAACGTCCAGCTTTTGCTGCCACAGCAAAGGTGCCAGCGGGGAAAAGTGATGCTGCTTCTCACTGCCTCCTGGAACCCCTTCAAATGCCCCAGACAATTTGGCCCTCTCTGCTTTCCTGAAAAGTCTATCCTCAAAAGCACCTTTTTTCACTTTCGGCGCTGTTTGGAGCAAAAAAGACAAACGTCCAGCTTTTGCTGCCACAGCAAAGGTGCCAGCGGGGAAAAGTGATGCTGCTTCTCACTGCCTCCTGGAACCCCTTCAAATGCCCCAGACAATTTGGCCCTCTCTGCTTTCCTGCGCACTCTATCCTCAAAAGCACCTTTTTTCACTTTCGGCGCTGTTTGGAGCAAAAAAGACAAACGTCCAGCTTTTGCTGCCACAGCAAAGGTGCCAGCGGGGAAAAGTGATGCTGCTTCTCACTGCCTCCTGGAACCCCTTCAAATGCCCCAGACAATTTGGCCCTCTCTGCTTTCCTGAAAAGTCTATCCTCAAAAGCACCTTTTTTCACTTTCGGCGCTGTTTGGAGCAAAAAAGACAAACGTCCAGCTTTTGCTGCCACAGCAAAGGTGCCAGCAGGGAAAAGTGATGCTGCTTCTCACTGCCTCCTGGAACCCCTTCAAATGCCCCAGACAATTTGGCCCTCTCTGCTTTCCTGCGCACTCTATCCTCAAAAGCACCTTTTTTCACTTTCGGCGCTGTTTGGAGCACAAAAGACAAACGTCCAGCTTTTGCTGCCACAGCAAAGGTGCCAGCGGGGAAAAGTGATGCTGGTCCTCACTGCCTCCTGGAACCCCTTCAAATGCCCCAGACAATTTGGCCCTCTCTGCTTTCCTGCGCACTCTATCCTCAAAAGCACCTTTTTTCACTTTCGGCGCTGTTTGGAGCAAAAAAGACAAACGTCCAGCTTTTGCTGCCACAGCAAAGGTGCCAGCGGGGAAAAGTGATGCTGCTTCTCACTGCCTCCTGGAACCCCTTCAAATGCCCCAGACAATTTGGCCCTCTCTGCTTTCCTGCGCACGCTATCCTCAAAAGCACCTTTTTTCACTATTGGCGCTGTTTGGAGCAAAAAAGACAAACGTCCAGCTTTTGCTGCCACAGCAAAGGTGCCAGCGGGGAAAAGTGATGCTGCTTCTCACTGCCTCCTGGAACCCCTTCAAATGCCCCAGACAATTTGGCCCTCTCTGCTTTCCTGCGCACTCTATCCTCAAAAGCACCTTTTTTCACTTTCGGCGCTGTTTGGAGCAAAAAAGACAAACGTCCAGCTTTTGCTGCCACAGCAAAGGTGCCAGCGGGGAAAAGTGATGCTGCTTCTCACTGCCTCCTGGAACCCCTTCAAATGCCCCAGACAATTTGGCCCTCTCTGCTTTCCTGAAAAGTCTATCCTCAAAAGCACCTTTTTTCACTATTGGCGCTGTTTGGAGCAAAAAAGACAAACGTCCAGCTTTTGCTGCCACAGCAAAGGTGCCAGCGGGGAAAAGTGATGCTGGTCCTCACTGCCTCCTGGAACCCCTTCAAATGCCCCAGACAATTTGGCCCTCTCTGCTTTCCTGAAAAGTCTATCCTCAAAAGCACCTTTTTTCACTTTCGGCGCTGTTTGGAGCAAAAAAGACAAACGTCCAGCTTTTGCTGCCACAGCAAAGGTGCCAGCGGGGAAAAGTGATGCTGCTTCTCACTGCCTCCTGGAACCCCTTCAAATGCCCCAGACAATTTGGCCCTCTCTGCTTTCCTGAAAAGTCTATCCTCAAAAGCACCTTTTTTCACTTTCGGCGCTGTTTGGAGCAAAAAAGACAAACGTCCAGCTTTTGCTGCCACAGCAAAGGTGCCAGCGGGGAAAAGTGATGCTGCTTCTCACTGCCTCCTGGAACCCCTTCAAATGCCCCAGACAATGTGGCCCTCTCTGCTTTCCTGCGCACTCTATCCTCAAAAGCACCTTTTTTCACTTTCGGCGCTGTTTGGAGCAAAAAAGACAAACGTCCAGCTTTTGCTGCCACAGCAAAGGTGCCAGCGGGGAAAAGTGATGCTGCTTCTCACTGCCTCCTGGAACCCCTTCAAATGCCCCAGACAATTTGGCCCTCTCTGCTTTCCTGCGCACTCTATCCTCAAAAGCACCTTTTTTCACTTTCGGCGCTGTTTGGAGCAAAAAAGACAAACGTCCAGCTTTTGCTGCCACAGCAAAGGTGCCAGCGGGGAAAAGTGATGCTGCTTCTCACTGCCTCCTGGAACCCCTTCAAATGCCCCAGACAATTTGGCCCTCTCTGCTTTCCTGCGCACTCTATCCTCAAAAGCACCTTTTTTCACTTTCGGCGCTGTTTGGAGCAAAAAAGACAAACGTCCAGCTTTTGCTGCCACAGCAAAGGTGCCAGCGGGGAAAAGTGATGCTGCTTCTCACTGCCTCCTGGAACCCCTTCAAATGCCCCAGACAATTTGGCCCTCTCTGCTTTCCTGAAAAGTCTATCCTCAAAAGCACCTTTTTTCACTATTGGCGCTGTTTGGAGCAAAAAAGACAAACGTCCAGCTTTTGCTGCCACAGCAAAGGTGCCAGCGGGGAAAAGTGATGCTGGTCCTCACTGCCTCCTGGAACCCCTTCAAATGCCCCAGACAATTTGGCCCTCTCTGCTTTCCTGAAAAGTCTATCCTCAAAAGCACCTTTTTTCACTTTCGGCGCTGTTTGGAGCAAAAAAGACAAACGTCCAGCTTTTGCTGCCACAGCAAAGGTGCCAGCGGGGAAAAGTGATGCTGCTTCTCACTGCCTCCTGGAACCCCTTCAAATGCCCCAGACAATTTGGCCCTCTCTGCTTTCCTGAAAAGTCTATCCTCAAAAGCACCTTTTTTCACTTTCGGCGCTGTTTGGAGCAAAAAAGACAAACGTCCAGCTTTTGCTGCCACAGCAAAGGTGCCAGCAGGGAAAAGTGATGCTGCTTCTCACTGCCTCCTGGAACCCCTTCAAATGCCCCAGACAATTTGGCCCTCTCTGCTTTCCTGCGCACTCTATCCTCAAAAACACCTTTTTTCACTTTCGGCGCTGTTTGGAGCAAAAAAGACAAACGTCCAGCTTTTGCTGCCACAGCAAAGGTGCCAGCGGGGAAAAGTGATGCTGCTTCTCACTGCCTCCTGGAACCCCTTCAAATGCCCCAGACAATTTGGCCCTCTCTGCTTTCCTGAAAAGTCTATCCTCAAAAGCACCTTTTTTCACTTTCGGCGCTGTTTGGAGCAAAAAAGACAAACGTCCAGCTTTTGCTGCCACAGCAAAGGTGCCAGCGGGGAAAAGTGATGCTGGTCCTCACTGCCTCCTGGAACCCCTTCAAATGCCCCACACAATTTGGCCCTCTCTGCTTTCCTGCGCACGCTATCCTCAAAAGCACCTTTTTTCACTTTCGGCGCTGTTTGGAGCAAAAAAGACAAACGTCCAGCTTTTGCTGCCACAGCAAAGGTGCCAGCGGGGAAAAGTGATGCTGCTTCTCACTGCCTCCTGGAACCCCTTCAAATGCCCCAGACAATTTGGCCCTCTCTGCTTTCCTGCGCACGCTATCCTCAAAAACACCTTTTTTCACTTTCGGCGCTGTTTGGAGCAAAAAAGACAAACGTCCAGCTTTTGCTGCCACAGCAAAGGTGCCAGCGGGGAAAAGTGATGCTGCTTCTCACTGCCTCCTGGAACCCCTTCAAATGCCCCAGACAATTTGGCCCTCTCTGCTTTCCTGAAAAGTCTATCCTCAAAAGCACCTTTTTTCACTTTCGGCGCTGTTTGGAGCAAAAAAGACAAACGTCCAGCTTTTGCTGCCACAGCAAAGGTGCCAGCGGGGAAAAGTGATGCTGCTTCTCACTGCCTCCTGGAACCCCTTCAAATGCCCCAGACAATTTGGCCCTCTCTGCTTTCCTGAAAAGTCTATCCTCAAAAGCACATTTTTTCACTTTCGGCGCTGTTTGGAGCAAAAAAGACAAACGTCCAGCTTTTGCTGCCACAGCAAAGGTGCCAGCGGGGAAAAGTGATGCTGCTTCTCACTGCCTCCTGGAACCCCTTCAAATGCCCCAGACAATTTGGCCCTCTCTGCTTTCCTGCGCACTCTATCCTCAAAAGCACCTTTTTTCACTTTCGGCGCTGTTTGGAGCAAAAAAGACAAACGTCCAGCTTTTGCTGCCACAGCAAAGGTGCCAGCGGGGAAAAGTGATGCTGCTTCTCACTGCCTCCTGGAACCCCTTCAAATGCCCCAGACAATTTGGCCCTCTCTGCTTTCCTGAAAAGTCTATCCTCAAAAGCACCTTTTTTCACTTTCGGCGCTGTTTGGAGCAAAAAAGACAAACGTCCAGCTTTTGCTGCCACAGCAAAGGTGCCAGCGGGGAAAAGTGATGCTGCTTCTCACTGCCTCCTGGAACCCCTTCAAATGCCCCAGACAATTTGGCCCTCTCTGCTTTCCTGCGCACTCTATCCTCAAAAGCACCTTTTTTCACTTTCGGCGCTGTTTGGAGCAAAAAAGACAAACGTCCAGCTTTTGCTGCCACAGCAAAGGTGCCAGCGGGGAAAAGTGATGCTGCTTCTCACTGCCTCCTGGAACCCCTTCAAATGCCCCAGACAATTTGGCCCTCTCTGCTTTCCTGAAAAGTCTATCCTCAAAAGCACCTTTTTTCACTATTGGCGCTGTTTGGAGCAAAAAAGACAAACGTCCAGCTTTTGCTGCCACAGCAAAGGTGCCAGCGGGGAAAAGTGATGCTGGTCCTCACTGCCTCCTGGAACCCCTTCAAATGCCCCAGACAATTTGGCCCTCTCTGCTTTCCTGAAAAGTCTATCCTCAAAAGCACCTTTTTTCACTTCGGCGCTGTTTGGAGCAAAAAAGACAAACGTCCAGCTTTTGCTGCCACAGCAAAGGTGCCAGCGGGGAAAAGTGATGCTGCTTCTCACTGCCTCCTGGAACCCCTTCAAATGCCCCAGACAATTTGGCCCTCTCTGCTTTCCTGCGCACGCTATCCTCAAAAGCACCTTTTTTCACTTTCGGCGCTGTTTGGAGCAAAAAAGACAAACGTCCAGCTTTTGCTGCCACAGCAAAGGTGCCAGCGGGGAAAAGTGATGCTGGTCCTCACTGCCTCCTGGAACCCCTTCAAATGCCCCAGACAATTTGGCCCTCTCTGCTTTCCTGAAAAGTCTATCCTCAAAAGCACCTTTTTTCACTTTCGGCGCTGTTTGGAGCAAAAAAGACAAACGTCCAGCTTTTGCTGCCACAGCAAAGGTGCCAGCGGGGAAAAGTGATGCTGCTTCTCACTGCCTCCTGGAACCCCTTCAAATGCCCCAGACAATTTGGCCCTCTCTGCTTTCCTGAAAAGTCTATCCTCAAAAGCACCTTTTTTCACTTTCGGCGCTGTTTGGAGCAAAAAAGACAAACGTCCAGCTTTTGCTGCCACAGCAAAGGTGCCAGCGGGGAAAAGTGATGCTGCTTCTCACTGCCTCCTGGAACCCCTTCAAATGCCGCAGACAATTTGGCCCTCTCTGCTTTCCTGCGCACTCTATCCTCAAAAGCACCTTTTTTCACTTTCGGCGCTGTTTGGAGCAAAAAAGACAAACGTCCAGCTTTTGCTGCCACAGCAAAGGTGCCAGCGGGGAAAAGTGATGCTGCTTCTCACTGCCTCCTGGAACCCCTTCAAATGCCCCAGACAATTTGGCCCTCTCTGCTTTCCTGAAAAGTCTATCCTCAAAAGCACCTTTTTTCACTATTGGCGCTGTTTGGAGCAAAAAAGACAAACGTCCAGCTTTTGCTGCCACAGCAAAGGTGCCAGCGGGGAAAAGTGATGCTGCTTCTCACTGCCTCCTGGAACCCCTTCAAATGCCCCAGACAATTTGGCCCTCTCTGCTTTCCTGCGCACTCTATCCTCAAAAGCACCTTTTTTCACTTTCGGCGCTGTTTGGAGCAAAAAAGACAAACGTCCAGCTTTTGCTGCCACAGCAAAGGTGCCAGCGGGGAAAAGTGATGCTGCTTCTCACTGCCTCCTGGAACCCCTTCAAATGCCCCAGACAATTTGGCCCTCTCTGCTTTCCTGAAAAGTCTATCCTCAAAAGCACCTTTTTTCACTTTCGGCGCTGTTTGGAGCAAAAAAGACAAACGTCCAGCTTTTGCTGCCACAGCAAAGGTGCCAGCGGGGAAAAGTGATGCTGCTTCTCACTGCCTCCTGGAACCCCTTCAAATGCCCCAGACAATTTGGCCCTCTCTGCTTTCCTGCGCACGCTATCCTCAAAAGCACCTTTTTTCACTTTCGGCGCTGTTTGGAGCAAAAAAGACAAACGTCCAGCTTTTGCTGCCACAGCAAAGGTGCCAGCGGGGAAAAGTGATGCTGCTTCTCACTGCCTCCTGGAACCCCTTCAAATGCCCCAGACAATTTGGCCCTCTCTGCTTTCCTGCGCACGCTATCCTCAAAAGCACCTTTTTTCACTTTCGGCGCTGTTTGGAGCAAAAAAGACAAACGTCCAGCTTTTGCTGCCACAGCAAAGGTGCCAGCGGGGAAAAGTGATGCTGCTTCTCACTGCCTCCTGGAACCCCTTCAAATGCCCCAGACAATTTGGCCCTCTCTGCTTTCCTGCGCACTCTATCCTCAAAAGCACCTTTTTTCACTTTCGGCGCTGTTTGGAGCAAAAAAGACAAACGTCCAGCTTTTGCTGCCACAGCAAAGGTGCCAGCGGGGAAAAGTGATGCTGCTTCTCACTGCCTCCTGGAACCCCTTCAAATGCCCCAGACAATTTGGCCCTCTCTGCTTTCCTGAACACTCTATCCTCAAAAGCACCTTTTTTCACTTTCGGCGCTGTTTGGAGCAAAAAAGACAAACGTCCAGCTTTTGCTGCCACAGCAAAGGTGCCAGCGGGGAAAAGTGATGCTGCTTCTCACTGCCTCCTGGAACCCCTTCAAATGCCCCAGACAATTTGGCCCTCTCTGCTTTCCTGCACAGTCTATCCTCAAAAGCACCTTTTTTCACTTTCGGCGCTGTTTGGAGCAAAAAAGACAAACGTCCAGCTTTTGCTGCCACAGCAAAGGTGCCAGCGGGGAAAAGTGATGCTGCTTCTCACTGCCTCCTGGAACCCCTTCAAATGCCCCAGACAATTTGGCCCTCTCTGCTTTCCTGCGCACGCTATCCTCAAAAGCACCTTTTTTCACTTTCGGCGCTGTTTGGAGCAAAAAAGACAAACGTCCAGCTTTTGCTGCCACAGCAAAGGTGCCAGCGGGGAAAAGTGATGCTGCTTCTCACTGCCTCCTGGAACCCCTTCAAATGCCCCAGACAATTTGGCCCTCTCTGCTTTCCTGCGCACGCTATCCTCAAAAGCACCTTTTTTCACTTTCGGCGCTGTTTGGAGCAAAAAAGACAAACGTCCAGCTTTTGCTGCCACAGCAAAGGTGCCAGCGGGGAAAAGTGATGCTGCTTCTCACTGCCTCCTGGAACC